>NC_052047.1:101463870-101751238 GCF_903992535.2 Arvicola amphibius
CCTCTCCCTCTCCCTCTCACTCTCCCTCCTCGTCCCAGGCCCTCACTGGATTCCAGACAGGTATTCTACCTCTGAGTCCTGCTCTCAGCCTCTTTAGATGCATTCTGCTTCCATTGAAAACAGCTTAATATGTTTTTCGCCAGTCTCAAGGATTTGGTCTTAGCTAGAACAGCATGATTCTGGCTGTGGAAAAAAACTGACCCGGCACCCAGTAGGTGTGCAGCTACTTTCAGTTGCTTTTCCTATGTGACATGCAGGTTGGTTTGCAGGATTTGGAAGTGGGGCCATGCCTGACTTTTCCTAGAAGACTGAGAGAAAATCCAACCAAGCCCTCGCTGTCCTCTAAGCCTGGGCTAAATTGTATATGTCACCTCGTAAAGTTCTTACATCTGTATTTTAGATGCAAACAGAGCCAAAGAGGCAAGTCTTAGAGCCCTGGCCTAGTGTCAGTTCTGTTGGACTGATAAAATACCACGACAGAAGCAATTTAGGGGGAAGAAAGGATTTATTCTAGGTCACAGTTCCGGGTTACAAGCCATCATTTCAGGGAAGTCACAGCAGCAAGAGCTGGAGGGAATTTGTCTTATCACATTTATAATCAGGAACAGAGAGCCCTGTATGCACGCAGGCTAGTTCCCAGCTCACTCTGTCCTCTTCATTCAGTCCAGTGTGTGGCCCACTTACATTCAGGGTGGGTTCCCACCTCAGCTAACCAATTAAGAAATACCTAGGGCCAGGCGGTGGTGGCACACACCTTTAATTCCAGCACTCAAGAGGCAGAGGCAGGCAGATCTCTGTGAGTTTGAGACCAGCCTGGTCTACATAGTTCCAGGACAGCCAGGGCTACACAGTGAAACCATGTCTCAGAAAAACCCTAAATAAAGCTGAGTGGTGGTGGTGCATGCTTTTAATCCCAACACTTGGGAGGCAGAGGCAGGCAGATCTATGTGAGTTCAAGGACAGCTAGGTCTACACAGAGAAACGCTGTCTCAAAATAATAATAATAATAATAATAATAATAATAATAATAATAATAATAATAATAAAGAAGAGAGAAAGAGAAAATACCTAGGTAAGAGGGACTCCAGATGATGACCTGAGACCAACTCCCAGGAGCTGACCTCTGACCTCCACATGCATGCTGTGGTACATGTATGCCCACATACATAAACATACACAAAACAAACATAATTAAAAAAGAAAAAGAAATCCCTCAAGGGCACAACCACAACCCAATCTGTAGGCAGAGGCTGCTTGTTTGTTCCCGGCTTCACAGACCCGAAATAATTACACAAAACTGTATTAATTAAAACGCTGCTTGGGCAATCACTTAAGCATATTTCTAGCTAGCCCTTATATCCTAAACTAACCTATCTCCATTAATCTGTGCATCACCATGAGGTCATGGCCTACTGGCAAAGTTTCAACGGGCTCTGTCTCCTGGCTACATGGCTTCTTCCTGATTCCACCTTCTCTCTCTGTATATATTTCTTTTAGCCTGGCTATATTCTGTTAAGCCATTGGCTGAAAGCAGCTTCTTTATTAGCCAATAAAAGCAACACATATACCGAAGGACTTCCCACACCATTTCACCTTTTATATTCAAATAGAAAGGAAGGTTTTAACTTTAATATAGTAAAATTACATATAACAAAACAAGTATTAAGCAAGAATTACAGTTACTATATTTACAATATTGTAATAATATATAAATATAATTATAATATTGTAAATATAGTAACTATCTAGTCTAGACAGTTCCTCATTGAGAGCCCCTTCCCACTGCCACATCCCAACCTAGTCTAGACAACTCCTCATGAGATCCCCTTTCCAGGTGATTCTTGATTGTGTCAGTTTGACAACAAATAACCATCACAATCCTTGACAAGATGGGACTCGAGCCAGGCATAGTCTAAAATTTAGCATTCGGAAGGCTTAGATCTTAAGTTCCAGGCTAGCATGACTATAGAGTGCGATCAAAAGAGGGACTCAGGCTGGGGAGATCATTTTGTGGGTAAAGGCTGGCTGCACATCCCCAGAACCCATGTAAAGGCAGGCACAACAAGCCTTACATGTAATCCCAGTGATGGAGGAGAGTTATCTGTCTATGTTACTTTCATTGGTTAATTAATAAAGAAAACTGCCTTGGCCTTTCTTTTTTGTTTAAACAGAAAAAGGGGAAATGATGGAGGAGAGTTATCTGTCTATGTTACTTTCATTGGTTAATTAATAAAGAAAACTGCCTTGGCCTTTTAAGAGACAGAAAATTAGGTAGGCGGAGTAGACAGAACAGAATTGTGTGAAAAGGGGTAGCAGGCAGTGGGGAGACGCTTCAGGCAGTCGCCATAGTGAGTCTCCATGATTCTCCTCTCTGAGATGGACGCAGGTTAAGATCTCTCCTGGTAAGCCACACCTCGTGGTGCTACACGGATTACTAAATATGGGTTAAAGGAAGATGTGAGAATTAACCAATAAGAAGCTACAGATAACGGGCCAGGCAGTATTTAAAAGAATACAGTTTCCATGTAATTATTTTGGGTAAAGCTAGCCGGGTGGCGGGACACAGCCCGCCGCTTCCTTCTATATCCCAGCCCTCGTACTGTAAAACGAGAGATGGGGACAGGGGGATTCCCTGGAAGCAGGGAGTCAGCTGTCCTAGTGTGTACAGCAGAAAACAGGTGTTCTCAGACCTCCGACCTCTACTCATGTCCCTTGGTGCACACTCGTACTCATACACACACGTGTACACACCTCAGAAAAGAAGAGGGAACCCAGCAGTTATTGTGACTCACTGATTTTGTCTTTGATCTCTCTGTTGGCCTCCATTCAGGCTCTTGGGACCATGGGCCTCAGGCCCTGAGGACAGGAGGCTCCTTGTGGCCATGACGACAGGTGACTGCTGCCACCTCCCTGGCTCCCTATGCGACTGCTCTGGCAGCCCTGCCTTCTCCAAGGTTGTGGAGGCCACAGGCCTTGGGCCACCCCAGTATGTGGCACAGGTGACCTCAAGGGATGGCCGGCTGCTTTCCACTGTCATCCGGGCTTTGGACACACCGAGGTGAGTATTGATCATTACTATCCTGACTTTTGTTCATTTCTCTCTGGGGTGAGTGATTTCCTCCTGGTCTGAGGTCAGGGGTCCTGTCTCTGAGAGAGCCAAAGGGATGAACATGCCAGAGAAAAGAAGCCAAATACTGAGACGGAGAGATGGAGTTGGAGAGATGGCTCAGTGGTTAAAGACTACTTGCTGCTCTTGCAGAGGACCAGAGTTAAGTTCCTGGCACCAACAATGGACAGTCACAGCTATCTGTAACTCCAACTCCAGGGGATCCGATACCCTCCTCTGGCTTCCTTGGGAACTCCCTCCCCACAGAGACAAACAAGTAATAAAAAGAAATACATATTTTTAAAAAGAGACAAAATAGTTGGGTGTAGCAGAACATGTCTATAAATGAGGTGGGGGAGATGGGCCAGTTGATAAAATGCTTGCTATGCAAGCTTGAAGACCTGAGGTTCATCCCTGGAATGAATGTTAAAAGCTGGGCATGGTAGCCTGTATTGTAATCCCAGACAGGACAAGCCGATCTCTGGAGCTCTGTCAGCCAGCCTGCCTTAATTGGTGAGTGCTAGGCCAGCTAGAGATGATACTTTAAAAGACAGGTGGCCATCCCCTGAAGAACAGTGCCTGCTGTTTCCTCTGGCCTTCACACACACATATACATACGGACAGGAATAGGGTTTTCTTTTGGGCTTCCAACCAGCTTCCAAATCATGACATGGAAACTTCTTATTAGTTATGAATGCTCAGCCTTATCTTATGCTTATCCTACTAGTTTTTATGACTTAACCTGTTTCTCTTCATCTGCATTTTACATTGGGGCTCGTTACCTTTCTTTCCTTCTGTATATCTTACTCTCCCTGCTTCTGTGTCTGGCTGTCTGGTACCTGCCTGGCTTCTGGACCCAGGTGTGTCCCTCTCTATTCCCCTCATTTTCTCCTCCTTCTTCTCCTTTGCCTAGATTTCTTCTGTTTATTCTCTCTGTGCAGCAGCTCTGCCTATCCATCTCCTGCCTAGCTATTGGCCGTTCAGCTTTTTATTAGACTCATCAGGTGACTTAGCCAAGCAAGGTGAAACAAATGCAACACATCTTTACATAAACAACTGCAGCGAAACAAATGCAACACACCTTTACACAGTTAAAATAATATTCCGCAGCATAAACAAATGTAACACACCTTTACACAGTTAAAATAATATTCCGCAGCATAAACAAATGTAACACACCTTTACACAGTTAAAATAATATTCCGCAGCATAAACAAATGAAACACATCTTTACATAGTTAAATATTTTACAACAGGCCGGGCGGTGGTGGCGCACGCCTTTAATCCCAGCACTCGGGAGGCAGAGGCAGGCGGATCTCTGTGAGTTCGAGACCAGCCTGGTCTACAAGAGCTAGTTCCAGGACAGGCTCCAAAGCCACAGAGAAACCCTGTCTCGAAAAACCAAAAAAAAAAAAAAAAAAAAAAAAAAAAAAAAAAAAAAAAAAAAAAAAAAAAAAAAAATATTTTACAACAGGAACACACACACACACATGCTCACACAAAACATGAGTGTGGAGACACATACTTATAATCCCAGAACTGGAAACACAGAGAAAGGCGGATCAATGGGACTCACTGGCCAGCTAGTCTAGCCACTGAGAGAGCTTGGCTTAAGAAGCAGACGGCAGCCAATGAGGTGGCTCAGTGGGTAAAAACCTGCATTCGATCCCTGGTGCCCATGGTGGAAGTCATCCTCTGACCTCCAGATGTGTGCATGGCACACACATACCCACCTGTCCACTCACACATACAAAATGGATAAAATGCAACTTAAAAAACAAGGTAGACATCCCTAGGCCAGCGGGAGACCCTGTCTGATAAACACGGTGGATGGCTCCTGAAGAGTGGCAGCCAAGGACCCCGCAGGCATGTGCACACACACATGCTCACCAGCAACCATCCGCATACCTTACACAGCGTGTTATAAATTCTAGTTCTTGAATGCTGAGGTAGGAGGGTTAAAGTTCAAGCAAGGCCATCCTAGTCTATATAGCAGTATCTTTTCTCAAAATTACTAATAAATGAACAAATTGGGGCTGGGGATATGTCTCAGTGATTGAGTGCTTGCTTAGTATGAGCAAAGCCATGGATTCTCTCTTCACTAAAATTCCAGATGACTATGGAAAATCTGAAGATCAAATGTTGAAGGTTGTTTCATGAACTTGCTTCCTCCCTCGATATCCCAAGACAGGGCACCAATGTCAAAGTAAAAGTCAAATCTACCAAAGTCTAGCTGTGAGAACCAATGAGTTTACTGGGGTTCCTTAGAGAGCTGAGTGGGCGGTTACATACAGGAGCCTGGGTACCCTAGAATAGCTACATCAACAAAATCTTGCCCAGCGTGGATGATGACTTCCCCATAGCACCATAGATAGAGTCCCCTTTCATGAACCTCTTCTGCACTGTATAGTCTAACACCTCTTCGACCACAAGGTCATGTGTAACTGTGAAATTGATGGGCTATAGTTAGCAATGAGAGGTGCCTGAGGTGGTGCCTGGTGTTTCAGGGGGGACCCTCCCACCCCGTCCTTATAGGAGGGAAGACCAACAGTCAACAGGCTGGATCTGGAAGATTGTTTGCAAATAGTTCCAGCTGCTCTGATGAAGATGGAGAAAGCTATCATGCCCAGAGTATAGGGCTCTACACCACCGATGACTTTGGGCTTTGGAGAAGCCATGCAGGGAGCGAGGAGTGGAGAACAGTGCCTGGACTGAAACTCCCGCAGACCTTCCTGTCCCTGAATGACCTGGAACAGCCACACCCTTCTGGTCAGATTATTTTGAGAATATGGTGTTAGGGTCCTCAGAATGTGGGTTGTGCTGCCTCTGTTCAGAATGAAGGTATGTTCTGTGGAGCCCACTGTAACTGAAAGGATCATAAGCTGAAAATACTGTGCTGGCAAGATGGCTCAATGTGCCTGGCTACCTGAGTTCAACCCCTGGAACACATACAAAGGTAGAAAAAGGAACCAGTCACACCAAGTTGGTTGGGAGAGACAGGCAGATACTGAGATCTTGTTGACTAGCGTATCAGCTTAGTTGAAAATGCACACTTTGAGTTTAGAGAGAGACTCTGTAGAGGAAGACACCTGACATGGTGCTCTGACCTGCACATGCGTGTGCACAGGTACATGTACCTGTATCCTCTCTCTCTCTCTCTCTCTCTCTCTCTCTCTCTCTCTCTCACACACACACACACACACACATACACAGTGGTTAAAGCTCCTCCAGGCCTTCATTCCTTCCCTCTTCCTTTCCTTCCCTTTTCTCTTTCTCTTCCCCTCTTTCCTTCCTTTTTTCCCCCCTTGAGACAGGGTTTCATGTAACCCATTCTGACCCCAAGCTTGTCATGTATGGCTGGCCTTGAACTCCTGGTCTTCCTAACTCTACCTTCTAGTATTGGGACCACAGATGTGCACCACATTTGCTGTGTGCTTGAACTTTTCAGCATCTGTAAAGTGGAAGCAGGTGAGCAGTCCTCTGAGGCTCACTGTGAGGATGAGAGACTGAAGCCCAGCGTTGCACTCAGAATACAGCCCGTGGCCATGGTTCCGGAATCGAGGGGAGCCAAGGGGAGAGGAGTAGCAGTTTGAGGTGGGCTCAGGTCCAGCCTGAGTGCCAGTGAGACCCTGTCTCAAAAGCAGAACAACTGAGCATGGTGGCACACAGACTCGGGTGTAGAAGGAGCTGCGGGCAGGCCTGCTTTTCATTCCATACGGCTCCTGCACGACTAGCTTAGCTCTGGAAATAATAACACAGAAACTGCATTCTTTTAAACACTGCCTGGCCATTATATCTAGCCTCTTCTTGGCTAACTTTCACATCTTGATAAACCCATTTCTAATAATCTGTGTAGCACCACAAGGTGGTGGTTTACCGGGAAAGATTCTAGCCTATGTCCGTCTCGGTTGGAGAAGCATGGCATCTGCCTCACTGCCTTCTTCCTCCCAGCATTCTGTTCTGTCTACTCTGCCCTTTAAATTTTCTTCCCTATTAAAAGGCCAAGGCAGTCTCTTTATTAACCAATGAAAGTAACAGGTAGATAGAAAACCCACCTACATCACTTGGGAGGCAGAGACAGGCGAGTTTTTGTGAGTTCAAGGCTAGCTTGAAGAAGTTCCAGGCCAGCCAGGGTTCCATAGTGAGAGTCTGTCTCTAAATAAATAAAAACAAATAAATATGAAAACAAAGTTAGGCATGATGACACACACGTGGCATACCAAGACTGGAGAGGTAGACAGGGGAGGACCAGAAATTCAAGGTTATCCTCAGCCATGGTAGAAAGTTAGAGGCCAACAAGGTCTACATGAGACCCTGTCTAAGAACAAACAAAAGACAGGCTGAAGTCAGGTGCAGTGGCGCATGTCTTTCATCCTAGCCCTTAAGAGTCAGAGGCAGGCAGATCTCTATGAGTTTGAGGCCAGCCTGGTCTGCATAATGAGTTCCAGGACAGTCAGGGCTACATAATTTAAACATGTATTCTTGTTTGTTTGTTTGTTTTGGTTTTGGTTTTTGGTTTTCAAGACAGGGTTTCTCTGTGTAGCCCTGGAAACCATATCTTAAAATGAATAAAAACAGGCTTGGAAAGATGATTCGATGGGTCAAAGGCCTGCTATGCAAACATAAGGACTTGTGTTCACATCCCCAGAGCCCATGTAGAGATCCAGGTGTGATACTCAGGCCTGCGCATCTTTAACGACTCCTACAGAGAGGAAGGATGGAGGCAGGTGAAACCCCAGAAGCTCGGAGCAAGCCTGACACACAGGAACACTGACTCTGCTTCAAACAAGGTGGTAAGAGGTTGTCCTCTGACCTCTACCCATGTGTCATGACACATACATTCATACATACATACATACATACACACACATATGCACATTCATATAGGATAAAGTAAACAAGAAGTGCCTCATACATGGGTAGTGCTCAGTAAACCATAGCGTGAGCCCTCTCTGCCTTTGTCAGAATTGCTGTTCCAGAGTTTCTAGGGCTTCCCAGAAGGAACTGAGCTGACGTGGCTCTTAAGAGTCTTACTGCTTCCTTTCCCCGAGTTGGTTTCCAGAAAGGGGAACCCTTTCCTGTGAACTTCTATGTTTGTGTGAGTGTGTGTGTATGAATCAGAGTGTGTAATTAGAAAGGTGCTGGGAATGTGTGTGTGTGTGTGTGTGTGTGTGTGAGAGAGAGAGAGAGAGAGAGAGAGAGAGTTTGCAGGAGTGTGAGTACACACATGTGCAATTGTGTGTCCATGTGTACTTGTCTATTTATGGGGGTGAGAGGCTGACATCAGGAGTCTCTCTTGATCTCTTTTCAACACACAGGCACCCAATGCATGCACACATGCATTGAAGCAGGGTTTCTGACTTCAACCCAGGGCTGGATGATTCTGCTAGAGTAGATGCCTAGCTTGTTCTGGGGACTCCATCTTCTAGGTGCTGGCATTACATATAGGTCACTGCACCCCGCTGATGTTTGGGTGGGTGCTGAGGGTCCAAACTCCAGTTCTCATGTTTGCACGGTAAACTCTTTACCCACTGAGCATCTCTTCAGTCTCACCAGTGGCCTTTTGCAAAAGAAAACAGCATGTTAGAGACTGGGCTGAAAGGAAAGATGTGAGCCCTGTCTCTTGGGATCTGGGCTATTTGGCATTCCTGTTTGTTTTGAGACAGTTTCTCATGTAGCCCAGGCTGATTTCCAGCCTTGAACTCCTGATCCTCTTGTCTCTATCTCCAAAGTGCTAGATTTACAGACTTGCCTGGTTTATGCCTTTCTGGTGGTAGAGATGGGACTCAGGACATCCTGACTACTAAGCAAGCACTCTACAACTGAGCCACAGCCCAGCCCTCTGCTGTAGCCTGGCTTCCACCAACAACCGGAAGGCTGGAGGAAAGTGGAGGAAAGGGGTTCTCTCTCTCTCTCTCTCTCTCTCTCTCTCTCTCTGTGTGTGTGTGTGTGTGTGTGTGTGTGTGTGTGTGTGTGTTTGTGGTGTGGTGTGTTCCCGACAATATGCTTTCTGGGCAGAAATGTTTAGAAAACAATGACTCATGTTTTGGATAGCCCTTGGGTCCACTAAAGCCACTTCCTGCCTTCCGGAGCTGCCCCAGGAAGAACTCAACTTCCCCAGAGACTGGACTGTGATTAGAGACTCCCCTCAGCGGCTGTTATGGATTGTTTCTATGCCTATTCGCCCATTCCACCCCGTGTCTACTTTAGCCATGCACAGAAAAACAAAGGAATGATTTTCTTATATGCATAGGTTTCTCAGACAGTGTCACCTTTAGGTATAGATAGAGCCAAGAGCTCTGATAATGTCTTTTAAAAAAATTTGTGTGTGTGGTGTGCATTTGTATATGTGTGTGTGACGTGTGTTAGTGTATGTGTATCATCAAGTGTATGTGTGTGTGTAGTTGTATTTGTGTGTGATATGTATAGTGTATTATGTGTACTTTTGTGTGTGATAATGTGTTAGAGTATGTGTGTGTAATGTGTGCATGTTGTGTATTAGTGTGATGTGTGCTAGTATGTGTGTGTAATTATGTGATGTGTGTTAGTGTATGTGTGTCATCAAGTGTGTTGCTGTATATGTGTAATTGTATTTTTGTATGGTGTGTGTTAGTGTTTGTGAGTGTAATACGTGCATGATGTATGCTAGTGTATATGTGCATAATTATGTGTGTGATGTGTGTTAGTGTATGTGTGTCATCAAGTGTGTTGCTGTATATGTGTAATTGTATTTTTGTGTGGTGTGTGTTAGTGTTTGTGAGTGCATGATGTGTGCTAGTGTATATGTGTATAATTATGTGTGTGATGTGTGTTAGTGTTTGTGTGTGCTAGTATATGTGTGTAATATGTGCTAGTGTATGTGTGTCATCATGTGTGTATTAGTGTGTGCATGTGATGTGTGTTAATGTATGCGTGTTGTGGAGTGTGTTGTATGTGTGTGTTAGCATGTGTGATGTGTGTAATCGTGTGTGGATGTGTGTTATTGTATGTATGCGATGCATGTTAGTGTATGTGATCATGTATGAACTGTAAAGGATTGTATTAGTTATTTGTCTTGTTGCAACAAGAACAACTTAAGGGAGGAAAGGTTTGTTCTGAGTCATAATTCCAAGCTGCTGTCCATCATGGCTGGGAAATCACAGCGGCACAAGCATCTGAGGTCACATTGCACCCATAGGGAGGAGCTTAGGAATCAAAGAGATGAATGCTTATATTCAATTTGCTTTTTCTTTTAAAAACTTATAGTGTGTATGTATGGGTGTGTGCACACTCCCATCCGTGTACATCCTATAACATATGTGTGGAGGTCAGTTCTCTTCTTCCACCGTGTGGGTCCCAGGGATTGAGCTCGGGTCATCAGATTTATCAGCAAGCACCTTTATCCATTGAGCCATCTTGTGTCCCTGCGTCCTTCCTTTTATTCAGACCAGGACCCAGCCCATGGAAGGGATTATCTTTGTTTGGGGTAGGTCTTCCTACGTCTGTTAACAACCTAACTCAGAAAAGCTCTCACAGGCATGCCCAGACATGTCTCCATGACGTTCTACACCATGTCAGGTTGACAGTATAAACAATCAGAAGGACTACTAGGAGTGGATAGTTAGGTAGGAATATCATGATAGTTTTTCATCTAAAGAAAAATGTCCCTGCATTAGGCAGGCAGATGGACAGGATGCTCACTCTAGGCTAAAAGGGGCCCGCAGTAGCTCTGGGGAGGGAACACACGGGCCTAGCAATGGAAGTTTGCAAAAGCACCCGAGGAGAGGACATCTAGAGCTGGGCTGCTGAAGGATGAGTAGAAGTTTACCAAGCAGCAGCCTGGGGGCCACAGCAGGCTTGGAACCTAGCAAGTAGTGATGCCGGTTATGTAAGAAGCCATATCATCCATTGTTGACAACTCTTATCTCTGTTTCCCTCCAGTGACTGTCCCTTCTGCCGAATCTGCCATGAGGGAGCGAATGGGGAGAACTTGCTGTCCCCATGTGGCTGCACTGGCACGCTAGGAGCTGTGCACAAGAGCTGCCTGGAGAAATGGCTGTCTTCCTCCAATACCAGCTACTGCGAGCTGTGTCACACGGAGTTTGCAGTTGAAAAGCGACCCCGACCTCTCACAGAGGTACATTGCTCGGGGGAGGCTGGCCATCCAGAGGGAGAAAGGGCATTTTGGGGACGGAGTTAGCAGTTGCTCAGGTCAGCTGGGAAAGCTATTATGTCCCTGCCAATGCTGGGAGGGATCTGCTGATATGTGGGAACCTGAATGACCAGAGGTTGCAGGTTTGAAAACCTCTACCTGCCATGCTGTCTGACTGTCTGTTTCTCTGTCTCTGTCTCTGTCTCTGTCTCTGTCTCTCCCCTCCCCTCCCTTCCCCTCCCCTCCCCTCCCCTCTCCTCCCTCCCTCCTTCTCTCTTTCTCCTCTGATTGTTTTGCTTTGTTTTTGAAGCAGGATCTCAGGTGTCCTAGGCTGTCCTCAAAGTAGCTTTTAGCTGAAGACGACTTTCCAACTTGTGGCCATTCAGCCTCGATGTCCCCAGTACTGGAGTCACAGGCAGGCAGTGTCAGCAATGGAATTTAGGGCTCCGTGTATGCTAGGCTTGCCCTCTACCAGATGAACCACACCCCAGTTCCAGTCAGTGCCACTCCCCCTTTTAATACAACTCGAATTTGCAACTATCCTGTCTCTGTATCTTGAGTGTTGGAATTATAAGCATGTACCACCATGCAGGGCTGGTCTTTGCTTCTTTGAACTAGGTTGTCATTTTAGCCCAGGGAGGCTGGGAACTCAGGCAATCCTTCTGCTTCAGCCTTAGACTGCCAGTATGACAAGGTATGAACCCTGGGGCAACCATTGTTAGTTCTTTATATTTTTTTGAGAGAGTCTAATGGAGCCCAGGCTGGCCTACAGCTTGCTATACAACAGACTAGCCTTACACTCTTGGTCCTCCTGCTTCTACCTTCCACATCCAGGGATTAACAGGTGAGCTACCACACTCAAAATTTTTATTTGTTTTCTTTTACTTATTTATTTTAAGACAAGGTTGCATTATGTAGCCCTGGCTAGCCTGGAACTTGCTGTGTTGACCAGGCTGGCCTTGAACTCTCTGTTATCTTCTTGCTTCAGCCACCCTACAGCTTTTGAGGCCAGGTCTCTCTAAGTAGCCATAGAACTGACCTAGAGCTCTCTGTGCAGTCACAGAGATCTACCTGCCTCTGCTTCCCAAGGGCTGGAATTAAAGGTGTGCATCAACATACCATGCTTTGCTTTGCTTTTCTCTCTCTCTCTCTCTCTCTCCCTCCCTCCCTCCCTCCCTCCCTTCCTTCCTTTCTTTCTTTTTCTCTCTGTTTTTGTTGTTGTTGTGTTTTTGAGACAGGTCTTTCTGTGTGTCCTTGACTGTCTTGGAACTCACTCTGTAGACCACACTGGCCTCAAACTCAGAGATCCACCTGCCTCTGTCTCCCAAGTGCAGCAATTAAAGGTGTGCGTCAACACCTCCCAGTTTACTTTGTTTTTAAATTTTTTTTTGTTTTGTTTTGTTTTTTGGTTTTTCGAGACAGGGTTTCTCTGTGGCTTTGGAGCCTGTCCTGGAACTAGCTCTTGTAGACCAGGCTGGTCTCGAACTCACAGAGATCCACCTGCCTCTGCCTCCCGAGTGCTGGGATTAAAGGCGTGCGCCACCACCGCCCGGCTTGTTTTTAAATTTTTTAAAATATATTTTATGTGCATTGATGTTTTGCCATGGGTGTTGGGTTCCCTGGAACTGGAGGTACAGAAGTTGTGAGCTGCCATGTGGGTGCTGGGAATCAAACCCAAGTCCTCTGTAAGAGTAGTCAGTGCTTTTAACCACTGAACTACCTCTCCAGTCCCTTAAAAATATTTTAAAAATTAATTACATGCTGGGCGGTGATGGTGCATGCCTTTAATCCCAGCACTTGGGAGGCAGGCGGAGCTCTGTGAGTTCGAGGCCAGCCTAGTCTACAAGAGCTAGTTCCGGGACAGATCCAAAGCTACAGAGAAACCCTGTCTCAAAAAACCAAACAAAAAAATTTTAATTACATGAGTGTAGCTCAGTGGGTCAGAGGACAACATGCACAAGTTAGTTATCTCTTTTCCCCATGTGGGACCTGGGATAGAACTCAATTTGTCAGACTTGGCAAGTACCTTTACCTGCTGAGCCATCTCACTAGCTTTTTATCTTTCTATCGCCTGTCTGTCTATCATCTATCTATCTATCTATATATCTGTCTGTCTGTCTGTCTATCTGTCTATCATCTATCTATCTATCTATCTATCTATCTATCTATCTATCTATCTATCTATCTATCTATCATCTACCTATCTACCTACCTATTACAGTCCCAGGTGACCCAAGGCTTAGAGTCTTCCTGTCTCAGCCTCCTTTGGGTGCTGTGGTTACAGGCATCTGCCACCAAGCTCAGATTACTAAGCATTTCTTTGAACACCTCTGGTATGCCCAGTGTTTTGTCAGGTGCTAGGCCTTCCCAGTCACCAACTCACAGTTGATAATGTCCTTGTGATCTCCAAACCAGGCCAGTTGGTAGGAACAGTTATAGAGTGTCTTAGTTCCTGTCCTGTTTGCTGTGGTAAAATACCTTGACAAAAACAACTTAAACAGAAAAGATGTTACGACTCCCAGTTCCAGGTCACACACCATCACTGCAGTGAAGCCTTGTGGTAGGACTGTCCATCTCAAACACGTTAGCTGGTGACATGGTATCACAGTCTGGAAGTGGAAAATAAGCAACACCAGTGTGCATGGCTCTCCTTTTACCAGGCCAGCCTGTGAGATGGTGCCACCTGAACTCAGTGAGTCTTCTCACCTCAGTTACCACAGTTAAGAATATCCCTCACAGGCAGGTCCACAGGCCAACCTGATCTGGACAATCCTTCCTTGAGCCTCCCATCCCAGGACTCCAGATTCTGTCAAACTGAGCACTAACACTAAATATCACCGAAGGAAGTGTTGGAGAGGTGCGTGTGCAGCGCGACACGTGGGTCAAGAGTGGTCGTAGGAGCTGGAAGTGTGTAAGTGCTTGCTATAGAAACACATGGGTCTGAATTCAAATCCCCAGAACCCACATCAAGCTAGGTGTAGTAGCTCATTTCTGTAATCCCAGTTTTCCTAGGGGAAGTTGGGAGTGGAGACAGAATCCTTGGGAACTTACTGGCCAGCTAGCCTGGTTTACACAAGAGGAAACCATCAGGGAGAACTATCTCAAACATGCATTCCTGTACTCACACCAGCACACAAACACACACAAAGATCCAAGGTCTGTGGGTTGAGGGAGAGGCCTTGGCTAGAGGTGAGTCCCTAAGCTGAGACCTGAGGGATTAAAACAGGAATTTAGAGCCCCTAGGGAGAAGACAGTCCGGGTAGAGAACACAGCCCTGTGTAAAGACCCTGAGGCCAGGAGAAGAGGTGGTAGTAGAACTCTTAGTGTAATGCTTACTTAGCATACATGAGGCCCTGAGTTCAATATTCAGAGTCCATTAAGAATCCCAACACTTGGGAGGTAGGTAGAGGCAAGGGGATTTGAAGTGGAATTGAAGTGAAAGGCCATCCTTGACTGCATGGGGGTTTGAAGCCACAGGCCACACGAGACCTGTTGTATAACACTGTTCTTGGAGATGTGTGAACAAACATCTGAGATGGGTTTTTTTCGAGCAAAAATATCAAGAAGGCTCAGTGGTTAAAGTGCTTGCCGTGCAAGCATGAGGAACAGGACTTCAGACCCCCTAGAATGCATGTAAATACCAGGTAGGTGTGGCAGCTGCCTGTAATCACAACCTCAGGAGGCAGACACAGGGGATCCCCAGAGCAAGCTGGTTAGCCAAACAAACTATATCCATGAGCTCTGCATTTGATTGAGAGAGCCTGCCTCAGTGTATAAGGTGGAAGACAGACCGAGGATAATTCTTGACATCAACCTTCATATGATATGTGTGCGCATACACACATGCACTCACAGCACACACTCCCACACAGACACATTGCCCCCAATATGTGTGTACACGTGTACAACATACAAAAAAGGAAAGAAAATAGGGAGGGAAAGTGTGACTTCAAGAGAGATGGCCGTGGTGACACCTGGTTTTGTGCATCATACAGAACTTTGGCCTGAGCATGACAGTTGGGATTGTGATTGGATGTCCCCAGGTGCTTGCTGTTTTCATTGATGCCACTCTGGCATATGGTGGCTGAGAACCCCATAGAAGATATCACTGGACTGAAGTATGAGGAGCAATGTCTAGTCCTGAGACCAGGAAGTACCGCCCAGATCAGTCAAAGCCACTATAGGTCCCTTGGGAGACCACAAAAAGCCTCCCTCCACCAATGAGACAGTGAGAGGGACCAGCCTCTGTATACATCATCTCCCCTTGACTCAACCTGACATGCCAGTTTAAAAGGCCCACCATAGGACTTTTGTGTCTGATGCTCCTCTAATCTGCAGTCCTGTCTCCCTTCTGTCCCTCTGTCCATCTGCAAGGCCTTTAGCTCTCTGGCCATCTGCCCCATTTTTAGAAATGACTTTACCCTCTTTGGGGGCATGCACAAGTGTGACACAGTACTCATGTGGAAGATAACTTGCAGGTAGTTAGTTCCCTCCTACCTTTATTTGGGTTCCGTCACACATACAGGCCATCAGCTTCATGTGGCAAATACTTTACCCACCAAGCCATCTTGCAGTCCCCCGACTTTCCCTGTTCCATGTCCTTCACTAGCACAGAAGTGCAGGGACCTTTCTATTGCTTTCCTTGGATTTTATTTGTTCTGAGCTGCACTCGTTTCCCTTAGCCCGCCATCATGGGAGGCTGTAAGATATAGTGACCAAGGCCCTTGTGCTCCCCAAGCAGCACTAGGCAGGTTCTAGTCCTGGCTGCCTTTGCGGGCCACAGGATGAAAACCTTATCCAGAATGCTTGGGCTGGTTATGGTGGCACACACAGGTGGGTGTGCCAAAGAGTCAGAGACAGAAGGATCACACCAAGAGGGATCTGTGGTTCATCTGGTAGGTGACATAACATACATGAAGCCTTGGACCTTCATAAATCCTCACATGGTGCCACACACCTATAAATCCCAGCACTGTGAGGTGGTGGTAAGGGGATCAGAAGTTCAAGACCAGCCTTGTCTATATATGGTTGAGTTTGTCCAACCTAGTCTACATGAGACCCTGTCTTGAAAAAAAAAAAAAAGCTTGGGACTAGAGTGGTTTTAGTTTTGAGAGTTCAGATTTTGGAGTGTTTTCATGAATAATATGAGGTATTCTGGGGTCCAAATTGAAAGGAAATCCATATTTCATTCATTCATATATATATATATATATATATATATATATATATCATCCTTAAAGTTTACACAATATTTTAACTTTAATTAATTGTTTTCTTGTATTGCTAGAGTTGGAACCCAGGGCCGTGCTCACCTTGGGCAAGTACTCCCCGAATGAACTCCCCAACCATTGTGCCAGTGAGTCAGCATATGTCGTTTCAGTTCTTCCTCAGTCTCTCTGGAGAGAGATGACTCAGCAGAAAGATCACTTGTTGGTCTTTTGGAAGGCTGAAGTTCACTTCCCAGCACCCATACCAGGTTGTTCACAAAACACTTGTAACTCTAGCTCCAGAGGATCTGACTCCCTCATCTGGCCTTCATGGCACCCATATACATGTGTATAGATACACACATGTGATGTGGGATGTCCTTCTGTATGTATATTGCTTTTATTAGTTGATGAATAAAGCTGTTTCAGCCAATGGCTTAGCAAAATTTAGTCAAGCTGGAATAGATATATATATAGAGAGTAGCCAGAGTCAAGGAGAGGCCATGTAGCTGCCGAAGGAAAAAGATGCCGGGGAAACCTTACCTGTAGGCCACAGCCTTGTGGCAATACATAGATTAATAGGAATGGGTTAATTTAAGATATAAGAGCTAACTAGGAATACGCTTGAGCTATTGGCCAAACAGTGCTGTAATTAATATAGTTTCTGTGTGATTATTCAGGTCTGGGCGGCTGGAGCGAAAGAACAGTCTGTTTGCACACATGCACACACACACACACACACACACACACACACATCTGTATGTACAAATGTAAAATATTTAAGTAGCAATTTTTTTTTTTTTGGTTTCTCTGTGTGGTTCTGGCTATCCTGGAACTGCCTGTGTAGACCAGGCTACCACTCCCCAGCACATCTGTTAGTCTTCCTTTCTTTCTGTTGCTGTGATAAGATGCCATGACAAAGGCAATTTATAGAAGGAAGAGTTATTGGGGGCTTACAGTTTGGAGGGTGAGTCCATGATCATCATGGCAGGGAGTGTGACAGCAGGCAGGTAGAGACCATTCAGTATCTGAGAGCTTACATTTTACCTTCAAGTAGGAGACAAAGAGGGGACTAACTGGGAATAACGTGGGCTTTTGAAGCCTCAAAGCCTGCCCCAGTGAGACATCTCCAACTGGCCAGACCTCGTAATTCCCTAATAGTTCACCAATTGAGTACCAGATATCCAAATATATGAGCATAGATGGACCAGATGTAGTATTTTAAATAATTTTGAGCTGGACATTGTGGGGACATTCTCAATACTTGGAAGCAAGAGGTTCAGAAGTTCAAGGCCCACATGGGTTGCATGAGATCCTGTCTCAGAAAACAATAATAACCCACCATAGTGGTGGTGGTGATGTATATATAAAATATATTTCATGGTGTGGAAAGTTCTACTTGTGCTATCATGATAGCATTTTAAAGATTTGTTCTTAAGCTGGGTATAGAAGTGCTCACCTTTAATTTCAACACTGGGTAGGCAGAGACAGGAGGACTTCTGTGAGTTTGAGGCCAGCCTGGTCTACATTGTGAGTTCTAGGACAGCCAGGACTACACTGGCTCAAAAAGCAAACAAAGAAACAAGTAAAGGATTTGTTTTTATTTAGAGATGTGTGTATGTTTGTGTAGTGTGTTCACTTGTGTGCAGCTGTCCGCAGAGGCCAGTAGAGGGCGTGGGATGCCCTGGAGCTGGAATGCAGGTGTTTGGTTGTGAGCTTTGGACAAGGATGGTGGGCACAGAACTCTGGTCCTTTGGGAGAATAGCGAGGACTCTTATCCTCTGGCCCTGCTCTTCTGTTGCCCTCCCCTACTGACCATCATGCTGGTGTTTTGGAAGTTAAAGATTTTAGAACATTTTGGATTGTAAATTTTCAGAATGGAATAGTCAGCCTGCTGTAGTTATGTGAATTTGCATAAATGCATTAACTCCTCTGTTACCTCTATTTACCCATCAGTAAAATGAAGGCGAGCACTCAGCAGACTCAATATTATTAAATTATTGATTAAATAATAATATTAAAGTATTATTATTATTTTTAAAAGTATGAATATCCAGGCCTACAGCCTGCCCCTATCCTGTCCCTTCTGTCCCCACTTCCATATGTAACTCCTCTCCCTCATCTGCTCCCCTGCAGTGGCTGAAGGACCCGGGGCCTCGCACTGAGAAGCGGACGCTGTGCTGTGACATGGTGTGTTTCGTGTTCATCACGCCACTGGCCGCCATCTCAGGCTGGCTGTGCCTTCGCGGGGCCCAGGACCACCTCCGTCTGCATAGCCAGCTGGAGGCTGTGGGGCTCATTGCCCTCACCATCGCCCTCTTCACCATCTATGTGCTCTGGACACTGGTAAGTGGGCTCAGCCGGGACCCCGGACGGCATGAGTGTCGCTTCTGCTGGAGGGGGCACAGCGCAGGCAGGAGGGCTCAGCCAGGACCCCTGGACTGAGTGAGTGTCTCTTCTGCTGGAGGCGGTCCCCTCAGCTCACCCTTGCTGTGGCTCCAGGTTGGCTCTGTAACACAGGTCCAGGGACAACCCCAGCCAACAGTGAGCCTTTCACTCCAAGGGTTAGAGGAGATGAAGGGGACAGGTAGCAAAAGGCTGAGGCAAGGAAAAGATTGGACGAGAGTGGAGCAGAGCAGATGCGTATGAAGGAACTGAGTGCCAGCGAGACATCTCAGCAGTGAAGGAGCTGGCCCCAAGTCTGACTCCCTGAACCTGTGTGGTGAGAGCTGAGGGCTGACTCCAAGCTGCTCTCTATCCTAACATAAAGGTGCCATGGCCTATGCTGCCCCAGAAATAATTAAATAAATGTAACAACAAAATAGAAATTTAAAACCTTCCAAAAAATATGAGCCCCACCTCTCCCTACTGAATTGTTGGCTACTTTAGACTGGAGAAGGAAGAAACATTGCCTTCAGCTGTGTGCCCACAAGGCTCTGCTGTATACCCAAACCATGAGCACACAGATGGCCTCCTTTATACTCAGTGTATCACAGAGCAAAGCAAAAAGACATGTGTGGGGAAAGACTTTGTCGGGAGGATGAGAGTGGGGTGAGGGTGATCAGAATGTATTATAGACATATATGAAACTGTAAAAGAAGAAATTTAGTTAATAAAAGGTTAAGAAGACAAAAGAGGGAGAGGGACGGGGGTATCTGGTCAGAATGTAGCTCAGTCGGTAGAGTGCTTACCCAGCTTTGAATCCCAGTGCCATTCTCTTTGGTTTCCAGCTCTGGGAAGGTCAAGTCAGGAGGATTAGATGCTCAAGGTTATCCTTTGCTACATAGTGAGATCATGGCTAGCCTGGGGTACGTGAGACTCAGTCTCAAAAAGAAAAGGAAGGAAAGGAGGAAGAGAAGAAGGTAAGGAGGAAGAAAGGAAGGAAGGAGTGAAGGAGGAAGAAGGAACAGAGAGGGAGAGAGGAGGAAGGAGGGAGGAAGGAAACGAGGGAGGGAGAGAAAGAAATTGAGAGCCCATGAGATGGCAGATAAAAACACTTGCTGCTAAGTCTGATGAGCTGATTTGATCCCTGGGACCCACAATGGGAGAGAGAACAGACTTCTGTAAGTTGTCCTCTGACTTCCACATGTGCACCCCCTCCACCACACACAATAAATAGATGAAAAATGCAGAAGAAATTAAACACGGTTAGAGAGATTCCTCAGTGGTCCATGTGCAAGGTCCTAGATTAATTCCCTAGCACCACAAGCCAACAAAAAAATAAGACAAAAGTCAGCTGTGCTGATTTACACTGCCTGGAATCTCGTATGCAGAACTCTGAGACAGGAGGATGGCTAACAAATTTAAGGCCAATTTGGGCTAGACAATGAAACTCTGTCTCAATATAAATAAGTAGACAGTGCTGGAGAGATGGCTCAGAGGTTAAGATCACTGATTGTTCTTTTGCAAGTCCTGAGCTCAATTCCCAGCAACCACATGGTGGCTCACAGCCATCTGTAATGAGATCTGATGCCCTCTTCTGGTCTGCAGGTGTACATGCAGGCAGAATACTGTATACATAATAAATAATAAAGAAGAACTTAAATTTAAAAATAAATAAATAGACAAACAAATAAGTAAACAAGGGTAGGCATGGTGGGGCACACCTTTAATCTCAGCATTCGGGAGTCAGAGACTGGTAGATCTCTGTGATCTGGAGCTCAGTGCCAGCCTGGTCTACATACAGAGTTCCAGAACAGCCAGACTCACAGAGAGACCCTGCCTCAAAAAGAAAAAACAAAATGAAAGGAGAGCTATTAAGAACTTGGCTGGGAGCTGGTAGTTATCGAGCATGAGTCCCCAGGAGTTAAGGACAGTGTGGGTAACATGGGATAGTTCCATCCAAAGACCCCGAGTAGACAAGGAGGGACTGAGGAGTGGCTCAGCTGATACAGCACTTGGGGAACGTGCAGAAGCCTTGGGTTCTAGTCCCCAGCACTAGGTATACCAGCTGTGTTTACAGACACCTGAGTGGAGGCCTGCCTGGACTGCATGAGACTCTCTCTCAAAAAACAAAACAAAACAAAACAAAACAGGGCTGGCAAGAAGGCTGACTGAGTAAAAGTGCTCGCTGGGCAAGCCTGGCCACCTGGGTGAAGCCCTGGGACCCTCATAGGTAGCAGGAGAAAACTACTCCACAGATCTGGCCTCTGACCTTCATACGGAGACCCTAACAAGAACAGCCGCCAACTTTTTTTTTTAAGGTTTAAGACAAAATAAGTTAGGAAAGATTGTATGAGGTGTATTGACTGAAAAATTGAGGCGTTGGGAGTGTGGACCCATGGTAGAGCACTTTCCTGGCATGTATCAGACTCTAGGTTCCATCCCTAGCACCCGAAATAAATAGAAAATGAATGTGGGAGGGATATCCTATAACATTTACTGGTTTCTATGTGTCTGTGAAAAAAATTAATTTAAACTAAAAAGTAGTTGTGAGTTGGTGTTTGGTGGGTGAAGGCAATTGCCTTCATGGCTGTCAAACTATGTTCAATCTCCCCGGGACCCACATGGTAGAGAGGGAGAGCTGATTCCTACAAGTTATCTCTGATGTCTACACATATGCGCTAGTGTATACACACACACACACACACACACACACACACACACTATAAAATATAGTAAGAATACATTTAAAAAGTAGTTAAAAGGAAGAAGAGAAGAGAATGGAGGCCGGGCGGTGGTGGCGCACGCCTTTAATCCCAGCACTTGGGAGGCAGAGGCAGGCGGATCTCTGTGAGTTCGAGGCCAGCCTGGGCTACAGGAGCTAGTTCCAGGATAGGCTCCAAAGCTACAGAGAAACCCCGTCTCGGGCTGGAGAGATGGCTCAGAGGTTAAGAGAACTGACTGCTATTCCAGAGGTCCTGAGTTCAATTCCCAGCAACCACATGATGGCTCACACCCATCTATAATGAGATCTGGTGCCCAGAGCACTATATACATAATAAATAAATTTTTAAAAAAAGAAACATTGTCTAGAAAAACCAGGAGAGAAAGAGAGAGAGAGAAAGAGAGAGAGAGAGAGAGAGAGAGAGAGAGAGAGAGAGAGAGGGAGAGAGAGGGAGAGGGAGAGGGAGAGAGAGAGAATATGGAGAATGGAAAGGGGAGGGGAACGTAGAGAACACTAAGACTATTATTGAAACAGAAAGTGATAAGATAAAGAAGTAGGGGTACCACTAAAGCAAGCAGTGACATCTTTGATCAGAGAGGGAGTCCAGAGTCCTTGCATTCTCCATTTGTCCAGCTATGGGTCATTCCTCGTATCAAGAAGTTGTTTCCAGATCAGTGGTAGATTTCTTATTGAGCATGAGAGAGACCCTTGGTTTTAAACTAGCAGCACACACACACACACACACACACACACACAGAGGCTTTTTAAAGAGGGTCTCAAAGCCAGTGAGGCAGTGGTGGCACACACCTTTAGTCCCTGCACTTGGGAGGCAGAAGCAAGCAGATCTCTGAGTTTGAGGCCAGCCTGGTCTACAGAGTGAGTTCCAGGACAGCCAGTACTACACAAAGAAACCCTGTCTTGAAAAACAACAACAAACAGGATCTCAAACAGCCTGTACTTGAACTCAGTAAGTAGCTGATGATGGCTTTGAAGTTCTGACCTTCCCAGTTCTCTCTGCATGGGTCACAGGTGTGCATCGCCACACACTTAAGCAAACGCTGTCACAATGGAACCTTATCCCCACCCCTCATGTTTTATGAGACAGAATCTCAGTCTAGGCTGGTCTTTTACTCTTTGTAATAGTCCTACTCCGCCTTCCGTGTACTAGGATTACAGGCGCTCACCCCCATACTCACATTGTTTAGTGCACTGCCTGTTGGAGGAGGCTGCTTGTTTGTTCCCGGCTGCCCAGACCCGAAATAATCACACAGAAACTATATTAACTAAATCACTGCTTGGCCTATTACCTTTAGCTTCTTATTGGCTAGCTCTTGCATTTTAATTTAACCCATTTCTATTAATCTGTGTATCACCATATGGCTGTGGTTTACCAGCAAGGTTCCTTCTGGCGTCTGTCTCTGGTGGGGATACATGACTTCTCCCTGACTCCACCTCCTTTCTCCCAGCATTCAATTTAGTTTTCCCCACTTAGGTCCGTTCTGTGCTGCTATAGGCTCAAAGCAGTTTCTTTATTCATTAACCAATAAAAGCAACACACATACAGAAGGACTTCCCACATCAGCTGCCAGTGTTTGCACAGCAAGGATGTGATGCAGTTCTCAAGATGCTTTCCTGCCGTAAGGGACACATATTTTAAAATATATAAATTACATGAAAACATATGTACTGTTTTACACCTGCTTGTTTTATCTTTTGATAGTATCCTTTAAGAAGAAAAGGGGGCAGCTACTGAGAACACCCATTCATTGTGTGGGTGTACCATATTTATTCAATCCCTTTGACTCATCTGGTACTTTGACAATGTGGGGGATTTTTCACCCTGTTACGAATAGTACTTTGGGCCACTACCAATGAAGTTCTTTCTCCCTTCCTTTTTCCCTCTTTCCCTCTCTCCCTCTTTCCCTCTCTCCCTCTTTCCCTCCCTCCCTTTTTCTCTCCCTCCCTCCCTTCCTTCTTTCTCTTTCCTTTCTGTGGTGCTGGGAATGGAATCCAGGAGCTTGAGTATTCTAAGCAAGTGCTTTACCATGAAGTTAGTCCCTAGCACACACAGAATGTTTTTCTGTGTTCGTAAGTGTATGGGTGCAGAAGTGTGTGCACAGAGCACATAGATGTGGAGGCCAGAGGCCAATATTGGGTGCCTTTCTCAGTCTCTGTCCATCTTATTTTTATATTTTATCATTACATTCATTTATTTTATTTGTATGTGGGTGTGAGAGCATGTGTGTCATGACATGTATGTGAAGGTTAGAGGACAGCCTGAAGGACTCTCTTCTTTCCTTTTCCATAAGGATTCTTGGGGGTAGGTCGAGAACAGTTATCCTCCAAGCCATCTCTCCAGCTCATCCACTATTTATTTATTTGTTTGTTTGTTTGTTTGTTTGTGATGTGGCCCTGGCAGGCCTGGAACTCGATATGTAGATCAGTGTGACCTGGAACTTACAGAAATCTGCTTGCCTCTACCTCCCAAGTGATGGAATTAAATGCATGAGCCACCACTGTCTGGCATGATGCCCATTTTTTTGTTTTGTTTTGTTTTGTTTAAACTTTAGAGTAACTTCTTTTTAAAAAATATTTATTTATTTATTTATTATGTATACAATATTCTGTCTGTGTGTATGCCTGCAGGCCAGAAGAGGGCACCAGACCCCATTACAGATGGTTGTGAGCCACCATGTGGTTGCTGGGAATTGAACTCAGGACCTTTGGAAGAGCAGGCAATGCTCTTAACCTCTGAGCCATCTCTCCAGCCCCTTGATGCCCATGTTTTAAAAATAATTTTAAAATTACATTTAGTCTGTGTGTGTGTGCTGGGTAGATGACAACATATAAAAGTTGGTGCTCCCCTTCTCTCTCTCTCTGTGTGTGTGTGTGCTGGGTAGATGAGAACATATAAAAGTTGGTGCTCCCCTTCTCTCTCTCTCTGTGTGTGTGTGTGTGTGTGCTGGGTAGATGACAACATATAAAAGTTGGTGCTCCCCTTCCACACCTTCTAGGTCCTGGTTATCAGACTCAGGTTGTCAGGCTCAGTGGCCTGTCTTAGAGTTTCTATTGCTGTGAAGAGACACCATGACCACAGCCACTCTTATAAAGGCAACATTTAGTTGGGTGGCTTACAGTTTCAGAGGGTTAGCCTCTTATCATCATGGTGAGAAGCAAGGCAACATGCAGGCAGATATGGTGCTGGAGAAGGAGCTGCGAGGTTTTTTTTGTTTTTTGTTTTTTTTTTTTTTTTTTTTTTTTTTTTTTTTTTTTTTTTTTTTTTTTGGTTTTTCGAGACAGGGTTTCTTTATGGCTTTTGGAGCCTGTCCTGGAACTAGCTCTTGTAGACCATGCTGGTCTCGAACTGACAGAGATCCACCTGCCACTGCTGAGTTACATCCCCAGTCTTTTTATGTTGTTTTGAGACAGTTTCTCACTAGGTTGCCCAGACAGGCCTTGAACTCACTCTGTTGTCCTAACAGACCTTAGACTTGCGATTGTCCTGTCTTAGTCTTCTGAGCAGCTGGGTCACATTCCTGCACTAGCAGCTGGACTCTTTTTAATGGTACTCCAATTGGAGTCCAGTGTCCCTCACATGCTGTATAAGTACTTTACACTGAGCTGTGGCTCCAGCTCTCACTTCTCTTAGTCTGTGTGTGTGTGTGTGTGTGTGTGTGTGCATGCTATGTGCATCTTACTGTGTTTTTATGAGTGAATGTGTCTGTATGAATGTGCGTGTGTGACTGTGTAAATGTGTCTGTATTCATGAGTGTGTATGTGTGTACACATGTGAGTCCTAGCAATTCTCTTATCTCTGGCTCCCTCCATTTCCCAGTTTGGGGTTATAGGTAGGACACAGGATCATGCTCAGCTTTTTACATGGATGCTGGGGATTCGAACTCAGGTCCTTAAGCTTATACAGCAAGTACTCCTACCCACTGAGCCATCTTTCCAGTCCCTTAAACACATCACCAGTTTTATCCTCTTACCTATGAAGGAACAGGTTGGGCCATTGTGTGACTGCTCGGGGTTAAATAATCCCAAGAGACTGGTAGGAATCCATTCTCATCAGCTGTAGAAGGGAAGAGCCTTGCTTTCTGCTGGGGTTAAGATGGTGGAGCCCTCACTTTTATAGGACTCATAACTTATCAGAGTATCCTCCAAGGACCAATGGGTGAGTGTATGTACAGTATACAGAAGTGCCAGATGTGGTGCTGCCCCCAGGTTTGCTCTGTGGCAAATGCCAGCCCCCCCGCCCCCGGGTAGAGGCCTGTCTCTATCCTCTCACCCACTGCAGGACTGCCCCCTGCAGGTCTCTTTTCGATACCATTGCCAGCTGTACTCAGAATGGAGGAAGACCAATCAGAAAGTCCGTCTGAAGATTCGGGAAGCAGATGGCTCCGAGGACCCCCACCACTCCTTGCTGGCTACTGGACTCTTAAAAAAGGTGGCAGAGGAGACCCCTGTGTGAAGACCAGACTGGCAGAGCCCTGAGGTGGTGGAGAAACCAGAGGCAGATGACAATGCCTTGCTTCGGAAGGATGGAAGCTGTCTGACCTTTCATGCACAGCCACGATGCTTCTCAGGCAAAGAGCCACAGCAATCCCTGCTCTGTGCTCCTGGATGAACATACTTTGAAGGGTTTTATTTTACACATTATTGTACATGACAGGGACAGATGGACAGACCTGAGCTTTGGATGGAGCAGGCACCCTCATCTCATTCTGAGATCGGTTTGACACTCCGTGGCTAGCAGCTTTGGCTGCTTGTGCTGAGGGTGCCCGTTGGGCTGGAAGGTTTCAGCAAGCTTCTAGCGCTACTCTGCACCTGGCCGGCTTGCTTTTCTGGCATTCTTGACTTTATATAAAGTTGCACTGCATTTCAAAAACCCACCCCTGAATGAATAAAAGGAGCCCTTGCTGGCTAACATGGACTCATCAATTACATTTCTAAACTGTTCCAAGTGAGTGATTCTATGAGGACAAAGAGTAGAAAACACTTGGCTTGTTTTGAGGGATCTGTTATGAAGCTGTCTTGCTTTTTTTTCTTTCCTTTTCTTTTTTCTTTCCTTTTTTTGTTTTTTTGGTTTTTTTTTTTGTTGTTGTTGTTTTTTGAGACAGGGTTTCTCTGTGTAGATTTGGAACCTATTCTGGAACTCCCTCTATAGACTAGACTGGCCTCCAACTTACAGAGATCCGCCTGCCTCTGCCATCTGCCCGGCTTCATTTCTTTTCTTATTTCTATGATAAAGTACTCAGATAAAAGCAACTAAAGTGGGAGTGCAGAGATGGCTCAGTGGTTAGGAACACTGGCCACTCTTGTAAAGGACTTTGTTCAATTCCCAGTACTCATATGGCAGCTTGAAGTTGTCCCTAACCCCAGTTCCAGGGGATCCAGTGCCCTCTTTTGTCTTCCATGGACACTGCCCACATGTGGTGCACATACATCCATGCAGGCAAAATACCCATACACATAAAATTTTTAAAAAGGCAACTTAAGAGAGAAAGCATTTATTTTAGCTCCAGCTACAGTCCCTTATGGTGGGGAAATCAAGGCACAGTTGAGTCTTTCTGCATCAATCAGTACAATCAAGATGATTCCCAGGGCGGGGCGGTGATGGCGCACACCTTTAATCCTGCACTCAGGAGGCAGAGGCAGGAGGATCTCTGTGAGTTTGAGGCCAGCCTGGTCTACAAGAGCTAGTTCTAGGAGAGGCTCCAAAGCTACAGAGAAACCCTGTCTCGAAAAACCACAAGAAAAAAACAGTGTGTTTTCCACAGTCATGCCCAGAGGCTCATCTTGCCAGGCACTCTTGATTCTCTCATGCTGACAGTTAAGGCTAACACGGAAGACTAAGGATGAAGTGAAAGCGGAGTTTTAAGAACAGGATGCAGGGCCTGGGGAGACAACTCAGTGGTTAAAGTGCTCGCTACATGAACATGAAGAAGACCAGAATTCCTAAATATATAAATTTGGGGTGTGTTTATGTGTGTGTCCCTGGTGATGCTAGCCCAGCACCCAGGAGTTCCCAGAGCAAGCTGGCTAGCTGAACTAGCCATAGGGGCAAAGCTCTGGGTTCAGCTGAGAGACCTCGCCTCAGTGGGTAAGGTGGAGAAGATGAGTGGAGACAGCAACATTAACCTCTGGCCTCTGCGTGCACAGAGCAGGACAAGGGAGAGGTCGGAAGAAACCTCGTTAGAGAGCAGGGTCTCTCCTTCAACCCTTATGTGGCCCCAGTAAACAGGTTTTCAGGTTTGCACAAGTGCGCTCACCCATTGAGCCACCACGCTGGTCTGGGCAGGATTTATGATGAATGGTCTTTAAAAAATTTATTCTTTATGTGTATGAGTGTTTTGTTTTCCCCACATATATGGCTACCATGTTCATGCAGTGCCCAAGGAAGCCAGAAGAGGGCAAGATATTCCTAGGAACTGGTTGGAGTTCCAGATGGCTGTGAGCTGACATGTGAGTGCCAGGAAAAACCTGTCTTCTATAAGAGCAGCGAGTGCTCTTAACTACTGAGCCATCTCTCCCGCCCCAATAAATGGTTTAAGTCTTTTTATATTTATTTTTAAAATGATTTTAAAATAATTATTTTAGCTGGTGATGTAGTTCAGTGATTGAATTGGGTTTGAGTTCCAGGATCATTACATAAATGTAGTTTTTAATATACTTTAGTAAAGCATACACACTTTGAGACGTGTCTGTAGGTAGCTCTGACTGGCCTGGAAATCAAAGACATCCTCTTACCTCTGTCTTCTGAGTGTTGGCATTACTAAAGCCATATATAACACCATGCTTGGCAATATGTTTGTGTACACACACATATATGCGTGTATGTATATATATATATATGTACACACATATGTATGTATATGTATAATTTTATTGAGGCATGGTTTACTATGCAGTGAAATCTCACTGGATATGTGTGTGTGTGTGTGTGTGTGTGTGTATTTTAATGGTACTGAGGATTCAATTCAGAGCTTCACATAGTCTAGGCAAATACTCTCTATGGAGTGATGTCCTCAGCAACAAATGACATTAAGAATAATAATAATATCTCTGGAAGTTCGAGACCAGCCTGGTCTACAAGAGCTAGCTCCAGGACAGGCTCTAAAGCTGCAGAAAAACCCTGTCTCGAGAAACCAAAAAAAAAAAAAAAAAAGAATAATAATATAATAATAACAAAGTGGGGAGAGTGTGTGTTTGAAAATTGGCTCAGTGGTTAAGAGCACTGGCTGCTCTTCCATTGAAGAGGACCTGGGTTCAATTCTCAGCACTCATGTGATGGCTTGCAACCAACTGTGACTCCAGTTTTGGGGGATTCAGTATCCTCTTCTGGTCTCCACTGACACCGAGCATACACATGGTACACAGATACACAGGTAGGCAAGCACCCATACACACAGATCACAAAGGGCCTTCTGTGGTGGCACACATCTTTAATCCCAGCACACAGAGGCAAAGGTAGGCAGATCTCTATGAGTTTGAGGACAGTCTGAAATACATAGCGAGTTCCAGGCTGGCCAGGGCTGTATAGTGAGACCATGTCTCTAGAAAATAGAATAAGCCATGTGTGGTGGCACATGACTTTAGTACCTTTAGCACTCAGGAGACAGAGGCAGTAAGATCTCTGAGTTCAAGGCTAGACTGGTCTACATAGGGAGTTCCAGAACAGCCTAAATAGAGAGATCCTATTAAAAATCAAAATAAAACAAAAACAAAAAACCACACAAACCCTCAAAACCACAAAAACAAGCAAATTAACAATAATAACAGCAAAAGCCAACATGAGAGTATCAGTGTAGCCCAATGGCACAAAACATGCTTAGCATGTAGGAGGCCCTTGTTCCATTCCCAAGGGGAAAAGGTAAGGACAATTTCTGCTTGCTTTCTATTTCCAGTGAGCCCTATGTACTGAGGCCCTTTATACTAATAACTAATGATACTATCCACTCTTACCTGGGATTACCATGGATGAGACGCAATTCTAAGCCTGGTTCACATCTCTTCTCTGGGGAAGGAACAGTTATTACTTCCATTTTAAAGGTGTGAAGACCGAGGCCCAGTGTATAAAACTTCATCTGAAGTTCTACAGCTTTAGGAGCTGGGGATTCCGGGTGCTCCAGTATTAAGCTTTGTACCCAACCCCCAAGCAGACTCTAGAAAGATGTAGAATGTGACCATAGTAGTAACAGCTTCTGTTGCTCCTTGTCCTCTTTTCTTTGTTTAGTTGGCCTCACCTCAATATGTAGCCCCTGTTGGCTGGCCTCAAATTTGTGGCAATCCTCTTGTCTCTGCCTCTCGAATATTGAGATTACAGGTATGGGCCACCATGCCTGACTAGCTCACCTTTGAGCTCTTGTTGCATGCTGAGTTACTTAACAGTTAAAGGGCACGTGGCATCTTCCTGCATTTAATGCCCAGGGCTGCTCTGAAAGGTGCTTTCTGGAGAGTCTTTTGTTTTTGTTTTTGTTTCGAGACAGGGTTTCTCTGTAGCTTTGGAGCCTGTCCTGAAACTAGCTCTTGTAGACCAGGCTGGCCTCGAACTCACAGAGATCTGCCTGCCTCTGCCTCCCGAGTGCTGGGATTAAAGGCATGCCGCCACCACCACCACCCGGCTTGGAGCGTCTTTTATTAACCCTGCTTTCAGATAAGCAAATGGAACCTCAGAACATTATGCTCATCAGCATTGCCAGTGAATCTGATAGAGTGTGGTCCTTCCCTTACCTAGTCCGTAAACTCATTCTCAGGGCAGGGTAGGGCATGGCGGCACATCAAAAACAGGCGGTGGTGCACACCTTTAATCCTTGGGAGGCAGAAGCAGGCGGATCTCAGTGAGTTCAAGGCCAGCCTGGTCTATATGAGCTAGTTCCAGAAGAGGCTCCACAGCTACAGATGAAACCCCGTCTCGAGAAAACCAACCATCGAAACCAAACCAAAACAAAACAAAACAAAAAAAAAACCCCAGAAAACAATATCTTGTTGCCCTAACTGGAAAGGCAAGGGAAAGTCAGTTTTGCAGAAGGCTGAGACTCAGAGGCCGGGATCTGTTTGGCCTGTAGCAAGAGCAGGCTGGGAGACTTCATGGCTGGAACAGTACGGCTGAGGAGCAGAGCTAAGATGATCAGGTGAACTGTCCGACATCTATAGATCTTATAGAAGCTTACATAATTACAGAAGACACATTTGCTCTCCTGGCCCGCCAAGCTTGGCACCGACTTCTTTTTATCCTAACTTTACACCTCTGGAGATGGTGTAAGAGTGCCCCAGGAGGTGCCATCAAGAGACAGAGAGGGAGGGAAAAGGGGGGCAGGGGAAAGGCTGGGAGGGAGGTTCTGTGTACATCTCTCCTAACACTTTGAATTGCATAGATGTTAGCCTATTGAGAATTCTGCATATAGGACCAACGCTGTGGCTACCAAACCTGATAATTTGCATTTGAACCCACTTGGTGGAAAGAGAAAATAACTCCAGCTTGCAGGCCATGGAATGCTCAAGACCTATATTGAGTCACACACACACACACACACACACACACACACACACACACACACACAAACCCAACACACACTAATAAAAAGTATTCCTGTCGACAGAGTTTTCGTTTTCTTTCTGCCCTAGTTCCATTTAAAGAAAGCTGGTGTCTCCTTGACATGCCATGGCTGTTGCCACCCATGAAATCATAGCGTCACCCCTCCCTGAGGACCTATTGGTGGTAGTTGCTGGAGGAAGGAGGTGTCATTTTCTTCAGTAGTGTAGCCAGTGTTTAGTTGCCCATGCTCAGGTAAATAAACCCATTATTTATGCTCATGTAAGCGATCCTAACTCCCTAGGTCACAAAACAACGACATGGAAGGTTCAGTGGGAGGGGGAATAAGATAGTAACTGGAGGTAAATATGATAAAAGAAATACAGTATAGTGTCAGGGATTGAAGCTGGTAGAGTGCTTGCCTAGCATGTTAAAGTCCCTGGGTTCCATTCCTAGCACCAAACGAAGTGAACATGGTTTCTCTAGTCTATCATTCCAGCACTTGGGATGTGGAGGTGGGTAGTCAGACATTCAAGGCCAGATTCTGCTACACAGAGTTCCAGGCCAGCACTGACTAGAAACCCTGTCTAAACAAACAAACAAACAAACAAACAAACAAAAAAACCAAAACCAAGCAGGCCTTTAATTCTAGCACTTGGGAGGCAGAGCTCTCTGAGTTCCGAGGCCAGCTTGGTCTACAGAGTGAATTCCAGGGCAGTCAGGACTACACAGAGAAACCCGGTCTCGAAAGGCCCGCCCCACAAAGTCACAAGCAACTCAAAATATATATATATGAAGTTGTTAAAAAATAAATTAATAGACGTGGTGATGCATGTTTTTAATTCCTGTACTTGATAGGTAGGGGCTGAAGGATCTTACGTAGTGAAACATTGCCTCAAAAAAGAAACAAGAAAAATTAATAAAACAGAAGGGGGAGAAGAAGTAAGCTGCAGTGACCATGTCAATAGATGCGCACACAGCGGAACCCACCGGCGCCGGGAGGCGTGGCCTGGGAGCCAGGGGGCGTGGTATGGAAGCCGGGGGCGGGACCCGAGGCGAGTAGGAAGCGGGAGCCGGTCGCAGCACACGCAGGCGTTACTGGTCGTGCGGGGTCACGTGAGCGCGCAGGCGCAGTTCGGCACGGCTCGCTCGCTCACACAAAGCCCAGACGCGGAGAAAATGGCGGCAGGGGTCGAAGCGGCGGCTGAAGTGGCAGCGACAGAGCCCAAAATGGAGGAAGAGAGCGGCGCGCCCTGCGTGCCGAGCGGCAACGGGGCTCCCGGGCCGAAAGGGTGAGTGTTCTAACAGCGGTTTGCCCTCCTCTTCCCGCAGCCAGGCTTCTCCGCAGCTCCGTTAGGTGTGTTGGCCGCTTCTCTTCCCCCATGGCGGCGCGGCGTCTGCGCAGGCCTCTCCCTGCCGAGAGTTGGGGGCGGCGGAGGCCGAGACGATGACGAAGCCGAGAGCGCCTGACGGGCCGCCCCCTACCGTCGGCGCTTCCCTCCCGCCTGGCCGGGCGCCGTCGAGGCCTCAGGCCTCAGGCCTGTGGCCTGCTCCTTACTCTGGGAGCAGTGATGGCGCGTAGGCTCGCGCGAACCCGAGTCCCGCTGCTCCTCTCACGGGGTCGCGAGGGGCGCGCCACGAAGGCTTTCTACCCCTCCACATTACAACCATGGTGCCGGGCTGCTCTCGTCTCAGTTTCTCAGATCCGCGAAGTTAGGGGCGGGAGAGGAACGCGCCCGGTTATCACGTGTGCGAGCAGCCAACGGCGGCAGGACCGAGAAGGTGCCCGCATGGGCCTCGTTGCGGGTTCCGAGAGCTCCGGCGTCCAGCTCTTCTGCAGGAAGTGCGGGAGAATGGCCCCGGACCCGGGCTCTGGCCCGGAGTTCTTCCGCCTCTTCCTAGCCCTTCTTCCTCTCGAGTGCGCAGTTGGTAACAGTGGAGAGAAATGATCCCTGCTCGCTCGGTGTTCATCCTTAGCGACAGGCATAGTGTGCAGGTGAAGGCACCTCTCGTGCTTGCAGGGTTTCAGAAATCAGGATAGCCAGACTTCGTCATCCCCTTTTCGGAATCCTGTCAAGAGTCCTCGGTTTGTTTTTGTAGGTTTATTAGCTCGGCCCGGTGAGTCCCAGCTTTTAAGGGGGGGGGGGGGGGCGGGTTGACGCTGAAAAGCTCCAAAGAGCAAAGTGTGTCCAGGCTATACTGAGTGAGTTCAGTCAAGGTTACCATTCATTACTGGGAAATTGAGTGAGACCATGTCTCAGAAAGCGGGCTGGGAATCGAGGAAAATAATAGTGCTGTGCCCTGTGCCCTGACCCTCCAAAGTAGCTAGATTTACATGGTGGACCTTCCTGGGCCAAATAAGTTTTCTTGGAGAAGGAAAACCTCAGACTCTGCCCCTGTGGAACTCTGTTCACACTGACTTACTATTACTTGAGAAAGTGCGTAGAGTTAGAGAAACATTTTGGTTCTAAGACCAACAGCTTATGTCTCTGAATTTTGTCTGCCATCAGATTTGTAAGACTCCAGAAGCTTTAGGGTTTGGGAGGCTGAAAGTATTTAAACACTTGTTGATAAAGCATTTACTAAGTAATGGCTACTTTGTTAATAGAGGAAATTCCAGGTCTTTTATTTTAGGGAGAATTAAACACCATTGCTTAACTGGTTCATGTCTTGTGATTTCAGCATTTGGGAGGCTGAGTTCCCCTCATAACAAGTTTAAGATTTGCCCAGGCTACATGAGCTTCTGTCTAAAAACAGACAAACCAAAAATGTGTGAACGTGTGATGTTATAGCTCATTAGGAGTGCCCAGGATGCACAAGGCCCTTGGTTCCATCCCACAGCGGGGGGGGGGGGGGGGGGGAGGTCCGTTTTTTTTGTGTGTGTGTGTGTGGTTGTTTTGTTTTGTTTTTTTTTTTGTTTTTTTTTTTTTTGTTTTGTTTTTCGAGACAGGGTTTCCCTGTAGTTTCTAGAGCCTGTCCTGGAACTAGCTCTTGTAGACCAGGCTGGTCTCGAACTCACAGAGATCCACCTGCCTCTGTCTCCTAACTGCTGGGATTAAAGGCATGTGCCACCACCGCCTGGCTGAGGGGTCTGTCTTTAGTTAATCCTAACACTTTACTGTGGAAAGTCTCAGCCTTTGAGTGTGTTCATTTTTACTTCCCTGTCCACCCCACTTGGATCCTAGGGTCTTGAGGATGCTAGATAAGCACTCTTTCCTTTGAGCTACACCTCCAGTCAGTCTCATGGTCACTTTTTTCAGCCTTTGCTTTAGAGATGCCTTGAAGTTTCCGATTCCTTTTCTCCTCCAATTTTGCTATTCCCCCATATTTTGAGATAGATAACTGACTAGCTTTTAGACTCTACAGTGTAGACTTTGGTAGCCTTGAATTTGGAACCATTCCCCTGCTTCTGTCACCCAGTTACTTTCAACTACCACTTCTGTCTCACCTTGTAGGATTGCTGATGGCCTTATTTGAAGGGCTTTAGGAAAAGTTACAGGATGAATTGCTGTTAGAACCTTTCTAGGGGAAAAGTTGAATTTGTTGTAAAACACAGTACATTTTTTTCCACTGTCCATTTTCAAATAGATATCTTGTGACTGAGTCATTTGACAAAACAGTATGTGCTTAGGAAGTTTCTAAGATTAAATAACCTTTGTTGGAAAGAACCTGAGTAGTCTGAGACTGGCTTAATGGAGAATACTTGAGAAAGTGGCAGCACCTAAAACAGCTTTGTATTGGAAAACAGTGTTTTATTTTTCATATGTGTATGTTACAAAATTCTTATGGTGAAACTTTAAAAGAATAGAGGAGTGCCTCCTCCCCACTTTTTGACTAGGAATCGAACCTGGATCTTCATGCTTATAAGGTAAGCACATTGCCTACTGTACCTTCTCACCAACTGGTTTTTGTTTTTTATTAAAAATATGTCAGCCATGCAGTGGTGGCACACTCCTTTAATTTTAGTACTCTAGAAGCAGAGGCAAGTGGATCTCTGAATTTGAGCCCAACCTGGTTAACAAAGTGAGTTTCAGGACAGCTCACAGAGAAACTGTGTCTTGAAAAAAGAAAAGGGGAAAAAATATATGAGTGAATGTTTTACCTGCATGTTTGCTTATATACTACATGCATATAGTGCCCATGGAAGCCAGAAGAGAGCATCAGATCTCCTGGAACTAGACTTATTAGCAATTATTAGCTGTCATATGGGTGCTGGGACTTAAATCCAGGTCTTCTGGAAGAACAGCTAGTATTCCTTTTTTGTTTTTGTTTTTAGAGACTTCTCTAAAATTTTATTTATTTATTTATTTATTTATTTATTTATTTATTTATTTATTTATTATGCATGCAGTGTTCAGCCTCCATGTATGTCTGCAGGCCAGAAGTGGTCACCAGATCTCATTACCGATGGTTATGAGTCACCATGTGGGTGCTGGGAATTGAACTCAGGACCTCTGGAAGAGCAGTCAGTACTCTTAACCTCTGAGCCATCTCTCTGGCTCCAAGACTGTTTCTCTGTACAGTTTTGGAGCTTGTCCTGGTACTAGCTCTGTAAGCCAGGCTGGTCTTGGACTCAAAGAGATCTGCCTGCTTCTGCCTCCTGAGTGCTGGGATTAAAGGCGTCTGCCCCAGCTCCTGGCACAGCTAGTATTCTTAACAACTGAGCCATCCATCTCTCCAATCCATTTATTTAGTTTTTGATGGTAGAGACCATCGATAGCATCCTGCATGCTAAGCAAACACTCCACCCTGAGCTACATACTGAATGAGAAGCCTTTTTATTTTTTAAGTGTTAATGTGTATGCATGAAGGTGAGTGCCAGTGCTTGGAGGCAGGAAGAGGGTGTCAGATCACCTGAGCTAGAGTTAAAGTTGGGAGCTGTGGGTGCTCTTTAATCACTGAGCCATTGTTGGGGTTTTTCGAGACAACATTTCACCCTGTAGGTCAGGTTGGCCTTGAATACTGCTGATTCCTTCTCCTGAGTGCTGTGATAATAGATGTGTACCATCATGCCCTGCTCTGTTTGCTGTACTTTGAAAGGTGATTGTATACTTGGTGAAAAGGATTTTTGAGGCACATTAGGACTGTTAGCTCAAGATTAGAATAGGAGGCTCTGTATTATTTGAGTGTGTGTTGTCAGAGCTTTGCTGTTACTTTGCCCTTTGGGTTTTTTGTTTTTTTCATTACTAGGGAGACAGATGCTGCCTGCAAAGATAAGCTTGCTTTTACCGTTTTCCCCCCTTCCTTGAGGGTTTCCCAAGTGGGCTCTCATATTACTCTTTTTGCAATATTAGAGTTAAAGCTGACTTGTCCCTTTGGTAGTTATAGTGGAATCATAGCTATTTTTCTGTGATGGACACTGGTTGGAATTTTTTCCAAATCGCCCAAGTAGGTGCAGTGCTAAAAGTCTAGGAGGAAATAGGCTTCTTTTTTAACACCTCTCAATTATTATTGGTGTGCTGTGTTCTGACTCTTTTGAATACTTCTTACTTGGTAGTTGTCTCTACTTATAATGAGTATTATTCAGACTCTAGCTCTTAATTGCCTATAGAACTTGTCCTTACATATTTTGTTGTACTTAACATATATACCAACTTACTTTTGGTCCTAGTCCCCCCCACCACCCCCTTTTTTTATAGGTATAGAGACAGTTTGCTTGTTTTGTTGTTGAGACAGGTTCTCACTGTGGGTCATGTTGGCTTCAAACTAAGATCCACCTTCATGTGCCTTCCCAGTACTGGAATTAAAAGTGTTCTCGACCATGCTGAGCAGAGACTATTTATTTGCAAAGAGAAACATTGCTGGACTAGTGAGCTGGGAAGAAAACATTCTCAAAAGCCCCAAACTGCTTTTGTTATGCTGTCTTTGTATGTTTTTTTTTTTTCTTTGGTTTTGGGGTTTTTTTTTTTTTTTTTTTTTTTTTTTTGAGACAGGAGTCTTGACTGTCCTGTCCTGAAATGTTGTAGACCAGGGTGGCTTAGAACTCACAGAGATCCACGAGGCTTGTTTTGTTTTTTAAGGCAACATCTTAAGCATTTCTGGTTGGCCTTCTGCCCCTGCTTGGACGCTGAACATAGGGGTGCATACTACCACACATCCTTCTTGTTGATCCTCACAACGAGCCTGTGTGCTGTTATGGATACAGGCTATCTATAGGTTTGCTAGTAAAGAGCCACACTGGAAACGGGCTGAATTATGTGGTCCATTAAGTGGATAATCTGTAGCTAGAAGACTGTTGCATTAAGAGCTCAGAATTTAAAAGACTTCTGTGAAGATTGATTTATGAGTTTGTTTTCAAGAGGGGAACATGGATTCTTGTCTCTGAAGATGTGATCAGAATTTCAAGGTATTGAGATTTATTTTTCTCCCTAACTATACTCTTCTCTTGATTGAGACATTCCAAAAATAGTATGAGTAATAATTATGCATAGCAGTGTCCTAAGACATAAGAGATGCTAGGGAGACAAAAGGCACATAAGATTGTTAGCGCAAGATTAGATTAGGAGGCTCAGTATTTGAATGTGTACTGTCAGTTTTGCCATTACTTTGCCCTTTGATTTTTTTTTTTTCAAGTGGGTGCAAGTGTGTTTTGTTGTGGGTTTTTGTTTTGTTTTGTTTTGTTTTTGGTACTCATACAAACCTGGCCTGAAACTCAGAAATCCACCTCAGTCCTGGCCTGGGATTAAAGGTATGTGCCACCATCCATGTCGGTCTTGAGACTGTTTTTAGTGTCCTGAATAAAGTAGTCCTTTGTGGTTTATATAAATTTATATAAAGGCACTCAATCTTTTTTTAATGTTTTCTTTATTATTTATTTTGTGTACAGTGTTCTGCCTGCATGTACACCTGCAGGCCAGAAGAGTAAACCAGATCTCATTACAGATGGTTGTGAGCCACCATATGGTTGCTGGGAATTGAACTCAGGACCTTTGGAAGAGCAGTCAGTGATCTTAACCTCTGAGCCATCTCTCCAGCCCTGAAGGCACTCAATCTTTAAACAGCTGTTCATATAATGTCTTGAAGATACATAACATATATTAGGCCTTAGCAATATATTATGAGATATAATAATTTATTAAGACTATTAGACAAGATTATTTTATTGGACTTGTTTAGAATTTTGAGTAAATGGGTGCCAGAATCTAGTTTTCTTTGGCAACTTGGTATTGAGAGCCAGTTAAGTAAAGAACTTATGAACTGCCTTTAGGTAGATCTGCCTGTTATGTCTGCAGGTTCTTTGAAAGATTACATATTTGTTAGTTTTGTTAAAGTTACAAGTCAGACTTCTGGCATATGTTGGGTAGTTTAACAAACATGAGAAGAAAGTGTAAAGTTTAACGCAGGTATTCACAGTAGTTCCAGTGCTCAATAGGTAGAACCAAGAGATGATACATATATCATCTTCTCATTCTCTTTCTCCTTGTCCTGGGATTGAACCTAGGGTCTTGTGCTTGCTAGATAAGTGTGTTGTTCTTGAGTTAAATCACTAACTCTACTTTGTTTTTTGTTTTTCCTGGTTTTTTGAGACAGGGTTTCTCTGTAGCTTTGGAGCCTGACCTGGAACTAGCTATTGTAGACCAGGCTGGCCTCCAACTCACAGAGATCCACCTGCCTCTGCCTCCTGAGTGCTGGGATTAGAGGTACTGGTGGAGACAGTTGGTTCCCACTGCTCAGACCGGCAAGGTTCCGGCTGGCAGCTTGTGTCTTTCTCCTCTGCAGGCTACATGGCTTCTCACTGACTCCACCTACTCTCTGTCTATATCTTCAGTCTTGCTATATTCTTTTAAGTCATTGGCTGAAAGCAGCCTCTTTATTCATTAACCAATAAAATTAACACGTATACAAATTAACACTACCACCATCTGGCAACAGGGTTTTTTGTTGTGTTTTTTTGTTGTTGTTGTTGTTGTTGTTGTTGAGACCAGCCTGGCCTCAACTCACAGAGATCATATTTCTGCCTCCTTTGTTCTGGGGTTAAAAGTATGTGCAGCCAGGGCTGGTTTACTCGTTTTTTCAGAGCAGATATTTTTAATTTTGAAGATCGTTTTATCAATTTTGCTTTTTCAGATTGACATCCATTATGAGTTAATTTTGTATATGGACAGAGTTTATAAATGAAACTTTTATATGAGGCTTAAAAAACTAAATTTTTTGTTGTTGTTGTTTTGTGGATTTTTATTTTGTTTTGAGGCAGGATTTCTCTGTAGCCCTGGCTGCCTTGGAACTTACTCTGTAGAACAGGTTGGCCTCTGATCCAGAGATCCACCTGCTTCTGCTGGGATTAAAAGTGTGTGCCATCATAGCCCAGCTGAATTTTAAGTTTCTTGAATACTGTTTTTATTACCCAAACAGTTAACAGAGGCTACAAAATAGATATAATCTTGAATTGTCATTTTAAAATTTAATTTTCTTTTTGCTGCAGGTACTTTATTTATCAGTCTCACTTTCAGTATCTCCCAGATTTAGAATATTTATGCCTACAAAGGGTCAGCAAGATGACTCAGACACAGTGTTAAAACATGGTGAAAGTAGAAAACCGACTCCTAATTGTTATCTCCTCACCGCATGCTTTCCATACAGCATGTATACTCATACATATAATAATTAAGAAAAAACAAAAAATTCTATAAGTCAGCACTCAGGTAGCAGAGTTCAAGTTCAGTCTGGTGTTCATACCCAGTTCCTGGTCATACAAGGCTCCATAGTGAGACCTTGTCTCAAAAACAAACCAAAAAAAAAAAAAATCTTTCTATAAATTTTCTGCTTAAGGGGACAGTTTCAGTATCAAGCATTATGGATCTGTATTTTTTAATATATTTTTTTTAATTGAGACAGGGTTTCTTTTTATAGCCATGGCTATCTTGAAACTCACTCTGTAGACCAGTCTGGCCTTGAACGCAGAGAGCCAACTGGCTCTGCCTCCTGAACGCTGGGATTAAAGAGGTGTTTGCCACCACTGCCCAGCACTTACTAATTTTTTTTAATGTAAACCTTTAAATACTTGGAAATTTTTTTTTAAAGTTATATTTTAATATATTTCTGTCCATAGATCCTTTGGTGGATGGTGACAAGTGAATTGATGTATAATTTAAGAACTTTTGTTTTGCCAAGAAACATTTAGAGATGCACTGGCAGACCATGTTATGTTTGGCAATATCGTGTTAGGTGATGCATGTGTGCCGCCCCCCCCCCCCCCCATGCCTGGGGAGTTGGCCTTATGTCCTCCTTCTGTGTGTATGTAGCATAAAGAACCATACCTAAGCCTAAGATAGCACTCTTTTCTTGAGCCTGGGTTCTTGATAGATGGGTTTGTTCTCATGTAACTGAGACTGGCCCTGACACCTTTTTTTCTAGATGTTGGGATTACAGGCATGTACTACTGCCGGGGGGGGGGGGGTGGCTAGGCTGTAAGGCATGCATTATTGGAAATATCTGCTCTGTGAAGACCTGCATTTGGGATGATCCAAATCAGAACCAGAATTGGCCTTGTGTCGCATATAACTGTGTGGGATTAAAAACTTGGTACCACAGATAGTGACTTTTCCTTGTACTAACATAGAAACTTTTTCTCTTGAATTCAGTGAAGAACGACCTACACAGAATGAGAAGAGGAAGGAAAAAAACATAAAAAGAGGAGGCAATCGCTTTGAGCCATATACCAATCCAACTAAAAGATACAGAGCCTTCATCACCAACATACCTTTTGATGTGAAATGGCAGTCACTTAAAGACCTGGTTAAAGAGAAAGGTAAAGGCACTGGTGATGGAGTAGGGTAAGAAGGTTGCTGTGCCATCCTGTGGCTAATCTGGTTTGTTTTGTTTTTTCTTTTGTTTTGTTTTTGTCAGTGGAAGCTGCTCTAGGAAGAGCATGTGTTCTGTTCAGGTTTAGAGCTACCCCTAGGTCCCCCACCCTTTTTTTGTGTTCATGCCCACGTGTTAAATAGGGTGATTTATATGGTCCCTTGACCTATAAAAAATGATTTTACTGGCTTAATATGGTTATTGGGACTTCAGTTAGGGTTGAGGGGAGTGTTACTATGTTAAGGACAATTACCAGAATCTTCACATTATTGTGTGTGTGTGTGTGTGTGTGTGTGTGTGTGTTAATTCTATCTTTTAAGTTTATTAAAAGTCTGGCTAAGAGATAGTTTTAAATTTTGTGGGTGTCCTAGAGTCAAATTTTGGTGCCTGGAATGTCTGTTGCTCAGATTCTAAACTCTGCAACGGGATCTTCTGCTTTAACTTAAGCTCTTCTCCTCTGAAGTCAGAGATGGGCAGTAGGAGAGCTCAAATCATCTGTGCATGTGGTCCATGAGAGTATATGGTATCCTGGCCCCAGGCATCCAAATCAATCCTGGCCTAAGACAGGTCAAGCAACCAAGGGACTCTGCCACCTGGAGGTCCCAGGGGACTGCCTTGCCTCTGCACATTGGTGCATCACCCTCTCCTGCACTGTTTGCTCTTGTCCTCCTTTCCTTCATGATTCTTAGCCCTGGTAGTGGCTCTCAGGACTGAAGAGATTGCAGGGTAGGGTGCCATGAGCTCCTGTTCTCACCCAAGGGAACCTAGGATCAAATCAACCTTAATGGAGTCTCTTTGAAGGACTGAAAGGTATTGGTTTTCTGGAACATTCATAATGAAGAGAGATTTGAGCTTGATTTGTCGAATGATTAATTCTAGTGACAAGATGCCACTTGGAAGGCCCTTTGGTGTGTGTACTGGTGCCCCTGCATTGAGTTTTGAAACTGAGTGGCCACTGCCATCATTATTCCATTACTTACTTGACCATAACATGAAAGAAGCACTAAGCACCGTGGACCTTCACAGTCACATGTGCTGCTCCCATTTGGTATTTCTCAGATAAACAGATGAAAAAATGTTTTGGTGTGAGATTTGTTCCTGCCTTGATCAGCCAAATCATTCCTGTCAATCCTAGAGCAAGAGTGAAGTGTCTTTGTCTGAAGGGAGTGTCATGTGGCATCCCAGATACAGTGTTCTTGGTTCTTTGGGACTGCTGCTTTAACACAAGCTTAGAATTTCTGTATAGTACAGTTGGATCTCATTCGAATTAGTTTTTAGGATAAACCCCAAATTTGTGTTCTTGTGATTTGGTTGAGCCACTGAATTGCTATGTCCATTGATAATAAGGTATAGTAGTTCCAAGAACCAGGAATGTGGCTTTGAAAATGCAATTGTTAGAGTTTTGTAAGAGATTGCAGGCCAAACTACTTTTTCATTTTTAGGAGTGTGTGAACCAGTTTTGGGACATGATGGATAAAGTAGGTACATTTTTTACTGCTTTATCATTCAGTAATTCAGTTTTGGAAGCCATGAAGCTGGTAGCAGCAGCAGACATGACGTTTCTGGATGTAGAAGCCGTTCACCTCAATTTACTATTTTGTCCTGTACTAAGTGTGGAGCCAGCCTGGTGGTTTACTTGGATTCTTCCAAACTGGTTCTCATATTCCTCTGGCATACTGCCATGGATGCGGGTGCTCCTCCCTCTCAGTGTACTTTTGGTGGTGTAACTCAGAATTACAGGTGTGCAGTAAATCTTGTTTTTATTGAATGTTAAAATGTTCTTGTGTAGCCCTCCCCTGTACAGGTTAAACTGAATACTCTTCTGTCTAAGTAATTAACAGTATAGGATTGGGAATAAAGTGATTCATGGGAGAGAGGTTAATTTTTCTATAGTAACCTTTAGGTTTAGTGTGCGAAGTTTAAAGACATTTACTGTATTTACATGTTTATGGCTTCTTAAATGTTTTTGTTTTCATTATGAGATTTAAAGGCTTTTTTTGTTTGTTTGATTTAGTTTATCTGTCCTTCCTTGTCTCTCTTTTTTCCTGAAATGGTCTTACTGTGTAACTGGCTGTCTTAGAACTCACTGTGTGGACCACAATAGCCTCTGTGGAGACCATAGAGCTCCAAATGCCTCTGCCTCCAGAGTACTGGGATTAAAGACATTAATTTAATGTGTTGTCAGAGAGTCCTATGTTTTTGGAAAGTTTAAGTAGCAGATAGAGGTACTTAAACCCTAAAAGGATTTATTTCATAGTAACCATAGCTGAACAGATCACAGAGATATGAGCTGGTGTAATTAAAGCAGTTTTTCTAATCTACAACCTACCCTGAGACTCTGTCCTTCTGTAATAAGTTGTTTTCACCTCCAATCTCTGTCATTGCAAGTGTATTTAATTTTTACCTGTTTAGCAGCATTTTAGGGTAGTCTGTTAATCTGGTAAAAACCTGGTCATGTACACTTTCCCCTTGGAAAGTGACACAAAACTTGTTTGATGATGCTGTGGTGAAATCAGTATTGCCCGTTTTTAAGACAAGATTCATGGAGAATGTTTTTTGTTTTTCTCTGAGTTATGCCGCTGTTTTGCTCAACTCCTATCAATGAAGGTCTTGGGTTAAGATACTGTTTTTGTACCTTACTCTTTGCTTGAATACCTGCTTCCTGCTCCAGGGTGTCCCAGAAGAACAACATAAAGGTTTATTTGACCTTTTTAGACAGTTTCTCATATATCCTAGGTTGCTTCGGACAAGTACTGTGGTGACAGGTGGCTTCCATAACTTGAGCATCCTTTTTTAATGGAGGCATTACAAGTAACAAATGTTTGTGGCACCAGAGGGTTCTTGGTTTGAAAATACAGTTGGGAACCATTTTTACATGAGTTTAAAATAGAGGTTAAAGAACTATGTTTGAAAGTAACTTTCATTGTCCGTAGCTACTCAGAAAATGGGATACCTATCTTAAAAGTATTTCACTGTAAGGATTGGGTACCAGAATGAAGATTTCTTTTAAACAAAAGGTGACTTACCTTTATTTATTTTTCCATCTTAAAATAGTGTTGTCTGCCTGGTGATGATGGCTCCCATCTTTAATTCCCGCACTTTGGAGGCAGAAGCAGGTGGATCTTTTGAGTTTGAGGCCAGCATGGTTTATAGATCCGAGTTCCAGAGCAGCCAGAGTTACACAGAGAAACCCTGTCTTTAAAAAAAAAAAAACAAAAAAAACAAAAAAAAAACCATATTAATAATAATGTCTTAAGTTAATTGGAAGAGCACTTAAAGTCTTCAGAATGAAGACAACTGGGTGTTGGGCTTCTTGTTTCCTGGTCTTCTTAGTGAGCTAGCAGTGTGGAGTTGAGGCAGCTGCCAGGCAGGACTCAGCTGCACTGTTGAATTAACAGGGTGCTCAGTTTGAGGAAGAAAGCGAGTGATATAGTTTACTCTCAAATCCTAGTTTAACAGCAGTCAGTTTAATTTGTATAAACAAAGATTTCTTTAAGCCTTTAATCCATCTGTTACTATTTAATGATCATCATTTTGAGTAAATTTCAGATTGCTGCTGGCATAAAACTGAGGCCCAGAGGGCATGTAGTCCAATAGAAAGCCTTTCCTGGTTCTCTGCAATAATTTGCATTGTGGGTTGTTGAGGCAAAGCTGCTTTCAATTTCAGTCAAGTCCCTGCCCAGTGCTCTTCTTCATATTTTCCTGTTGGAAATTGAGCTGTTATTTTGTAAGTACTGCTGTTGGTCCCCAGCAGTGTGAAGCTTTCCTCCGCTTGTTACTGTAGGTAGTAGAAAGTTTGTGCTTATCACCATGTATTTGGCTCAGTCAACTCATTGTTGTGTAGAATGGTTTCCCATATTTGAAGTTGTCTTCTTTTTTTTCTTTTTGAGACAAGGCTTTCCTGTTTTAGACCAGACTGGCCTTGAGATCTACCTCCCTCCAAGGGCTGAAGGCATGTTCCCAGCTAAAGTTACCTTTATGAAATGTATCTGTAATCTGTGCAGTTTTCCCTTAGACTGACTGAATGATAGTAAGAAAGCATGCTCGACAGTGTGTCTTGGTTTCTTTCATACACACTCTTCCCCCCCCCCCTTTTTTTCCTTTTCTTTCTTTTTTTTAATAAAAGGGTATCCACATCTGGTGGCACACCCCTGTAATCCCAGCCACTTGGGAGGTGAATGCAGAAGGATTGAGAATTTATAGGCATGAGACCCTGTCCCAAAAAACAGTACAAGGATTGGCTCTTGAATCCCCACAACTAAAATACAGTAATCCCACTGGTTCTATAAGGAGATGGCAGAATCCTTAGAAGCTTACAAGCTGCAGAGGCAAAAAATGAGATTTTGCCATAATCAGGGTGGGAGGCAAGGACTAACATGCCTAAGGTCGTCCTCTGACGTCCACAAAGGTGCCATGGAACACATTCCCCAACTCACACTAGTGTGTGTGTATGTGCACAAACACATAAAAAGATTCCAAGAAAGTTAAAAGGTCCTAGGTCCAATCCCTAGATTGGACAAGCGTACAAGTGTATTTTCTTCAGGAAAACTTTGGTTTTTGTATTCTCATTTCTTTTTTTTTTTTTTTTTTTATTTAGATACTTTGACATTTAAAGCTGCAGTAGATTTGTCTTAGCAGTCTACCCTTCGGATTCTGTGAGTTCTGTCCAAGTTGGTGATCAAGGAGCTGTAGCATTTTTCAGTTCCACTTGTGAGACTGCTGCTGCCCTGATTTACCTCCTGACTCTTTAGCTGACAAATTCTGCTTTTGTGGCTAAGGTGTACTGACTACACAAAACAAATATTTGACATACTAGATAGAACAAAGAGTCTGTTGTCTTTTGCGGGGGGGGTAGTTCAAGACAGGGTTTCTCTTGTGTATCTCTGGCTGTCCTGGAACTCACTCTGTAGACCAGGCTGGCTCCAAACTCACAGAGCTCTGCCTGCTTCTGCCTCCCTAAATGCTGGGATTAAAGGCATGTGCCACCACCGACTGGCTTCTATTGCCTTTTTAAAAGCTTTCATGATTACCTTCCTCTAGAGAAGTGAGAATTACAAGCAGGAGTAACCACATGAAGTCTCTCGTGATATCCAGATTGGAATATTACAAACTTGTTAGGATCATAGTAATTGCTGATGGTGCCCCAGTTTAGAAATACTTATTTCTGACACACAGAGAAAACATTTCTAAGAGGGAGATCATTTTTAATCAAACTTTAGAGCACATGATTGAAGCTGGGTGTGTGTCATCACTAGAATGTCAAGTGGAAAAAGCTATAGTTTTCTTAACTTGGTATTTTGTTAAAATGACTACGACTGTGGAAAAAGTTGGCTTTGGACTTTGTTGTTTTCTAGATTGCAATAATGATGTTTTGATTTAAGTGTCTTATGGACACAAGCTAGAAATTTCAAATGCAAAAGTCCTTGGATTCTGACAAACTTAAAAGTTGTCTTGAGGTTGATATTGTGATTCTTATATTTAAGGTTATTGGGCAGTAGTTGCAGCTGGAAGGAGATAAAACTTGCGATTTCTTCACTGGTTTGACACTAGTCATTTTTTTCATCAGAGGAAATAAGAGCTGTTGGTCCTTGAATGGCTGCTGTTGTTGAAATAACTGGCTTTTAATGTGGCTTCAGAAAGTGGTCATGGAGTTTTGGAACTGCTTTAACATTTGTGAGGGTAAAATAAAGCCAACCGTCCATTGGCTGTGATAAGTTTTTTTTTGTTGTTGTTGTTATTTGGCTATACAAAATATGTACTCAAAGTCAACTGTGATGGTCCCTCCCTTTTCCTTTTTCTTTCTTTGCACCGATTCTCCTTGTTTTGTGCAAAGTTCGAGTTCTATAACATTTCAGGAAAGGACAAGGAGGGTGAGGCTATAAAATAAACTTTGAGCATTTGGCCTTCAACCACTGTGCAACTCCATTAATAGTACATTCTTAAAATGTTCATTTTATTTGTGAAATAATTTTGTTTTCCATTTGAATCTTTATTCAGGAAATCCCAATTCTAATTCCTTTGAACAAAGGAGCTATAAGTAGGGAGGACCTGTCGAGGCTGTTAATGGGTTATATTTGCCCTTATACTTTAATATCATAATCATCCTTCTAAGGAGTGATCGATTCCTAAGAAATCCTCTCCACCTCCTTTTTTAAACATTGGAAATGGGATTTAGAGGTTGTTTTCTACAAGTTAATGATTTGAGCCATCTTCAAGTTCAGCAGCCATTTGGTGGTTGTCTAGATGGATTCTAACATCTGGTTATGGTGGTCATGAATTGGCAATCCAAACCTTGAGGAAAGTCTGCGGAAATTTTGGAAATCTTTGCTATTTTTTCCTTTGCATGTAGCGTAGAATCATTGTACTCTCTTTAACTATCTTGTTGCCAGCTGAGCCCCAAACTTGAATTTGTACCCTCTTTATGGGGATTTTAGAAAATGTAAGAATAAGGCCTGATGCTATTCTGATTTATTGATTATATAGTAATATTTTTCCAAACATTGGTGCCTTGTACTGTGTGCAGAATTCTTCTATAGAATTTGTGAGGCCTAGTACAAAAATGACAGTCCTCTTGTTAACATATTAGAAGTTTCAGTATGATGCTAAAAATCAGCACAGGGCTCTGTTACACAGTTTGCACACACAAAACTGGCCCTGAGGTTGTGTGTCTGTATGCCTTTTGGTGTATGTATAGACACATTCCTGTATTTGTGGCATGTGAGGTCAGTTCAGTGACGTTGTGGTATATGTGGTGTTTATCTGACTTCACCATTAGGATATATCTGTAAAAATTCTTCCTTCCCCTGAAAGTAAGGCTTGCAGAATTCTTTCCTGTAGATTTGGATTGCCTCTAGTCATGAGTGAGCGTTACAGATAGGGAAAGTGATAATGGAAATCTGTGGAAGTAGCGTGTTTGTGGTGGGAGGAAAACCAAGGACATATTGTTAATGAGTTTTCACCTATTTACTGCACACCTGTAATGCCTAGTTTGGTGGTTTAGAGAATATGGAGTGTTTCTGGGCTTTCTTATAAGGCAGAGGCTCCATACAAGGTTGCTGATGATTGTTCTAAATTCCCATTGTTTTCTCGGCTTTTCTCCCTTGGTTTATGTGTCGTCTGGAAACTGATTTGTAGTTGGTGAGGTAACATACGTGGAGCTCTTAATGGACGCTGAAGGAAAGTCAAGGGTAAGTGTCTGAGAGAATTTCTTCTGTGGATTTACTACATGACAAATGTAACTGTATGGTGGCGTGGACTCGAATGAAATCAGGAAGGCAGTGAGTGCTCATGTTACTGTAGCCATGTTTGATTTTTGCCAACATTTCAGTAGGGTGGGAGGGGGCTTGCAAGTGGGAGTCCCGCTTTTCCAAATGGCTGGCCAAAGAGCTTTCTGGTATTCTGTTTGGATGCCCAATTTGGATAACTGGGGACCAATAGCAGCATTGTCTCTTTGTTTAACAGGAATTGGCTGTGTGTGAACTATGCATGGAATTTTAGCAGTGGTATAATTAAAGTAAAAGTGTGTTCTTGTCTAGAAAATGTTATTCTTGGTTGTTTGCTGATTTGAAAGTTGTGTGAACCAAAGATTCTGAAAAGTAGCCTTTGTGCCAGTAAATTGTAAACCACACATTACAAACATGAACGTTCAAAATTGGTCTAGTTTAATGAGAATATAAACTACTTTTTGTCGTGCAATAGAATGGCTTAGAATAATCAAAAGGACGAGCTTAGTTTACGGAAAGGATGGATTTAGTAGGAGTATGGTAAGGATTGATTGAGTACAGAGGGAAGCAGATCGAAAGTTTGTGTGCTTTCTTGGAGAACCTTTTAACAGCTTTAGTGTAGTGCTGGTAATATGTAGGAAAAGGAGATTAAGGATCCCCCAGTTTTTTACAAGGAAGGCTAGGTCATGCACTTCGTCAGCTTCCCCTTAGAAGGATTAATTTTTTTTAAAATCCTGGCTTTTGTTACATAAATCATCTTTAATTTGTTCTTAACTGTCATTGATATTTACTGTTTTGCTTTTTTTTTTTTCTCTCCCTTGCTCTTCTGACTGGTCTGTGGCCTCTTTCAAAGGGATGCGCGTAAGTATTACCTACTTATACTTACTGGGATTTGAATTTTCCAAGTTGTAGGACTGGTTTTATGTATATACTTTTGACTCTTTTAATAGTGTTGTTGAATTCAAGATGGAAGAGAGCATGAAAAAAGCTGCTGAAGTTTTAAACAAGCATAGTCTGAGTGGAAGACCACTGAAAGTCAAAGAAGTGAGCTCTTTTTTTTTTCTCCCCTTGGTGTTGGTGATGGAACCCAGGGCCTTGTACATACTAAGAAAACAATCTGCCACTGAATTACATTCCCAGCTCAAAAGTAAGGTATAATTGTTTGGTGAAGATAAGAATGGTCCTTGACTAAAGTTTATTGAGTAGACCAACCTATTATTTTGGTTTATTTGGTTCTTTGTTCTTTTTAAGACAGGCCCTGTAGTCAAGACTGGCCTTGAGCTGATGATCTTCCTGCCTTTCCTAACTGCTGGGATAGCAGCCACTTCTGCAGGAACTTTGTAACAGTGGTTGAGCAAATCCTGAGTAACCTAAATGACCACTCTTCAATCCTTGTTGTCTCAGGAATACATATTCTGCGCCTCTGGTTTTTAGTATTAGAATTGTGTAAGAGAGTCTGAATGCTATTGTTGGCCCATCTTTTGTTTTTGTCATTGATGATGTTTTTTGAGAAAATGTTGCTATAAAGCTTTGGTTGGTCTCAAACTTGAGATCCTTCTGTTTCAGCCTCCTGAATGCTGTGATTGCAGTGATGTGTCACAGTACATCTGCCTCTTCACTTTTGTGTGTTTATGTACACCTGTGTATACACATGTTAGGTGTCTTTCTCTATCACTCTTGACGTTAGCTTTTGAGATAGGTGTTCTCACTGAAACTGACTGGGGGCAGTAGACTCCAGAGATTTTCCTGTTCATTCCCTTCATCACTGAGATTACAAGCATGTCCCAGTACCCCAGCCTTTATGTGAGGATCTGAACTCAGGTACTAAGGCTTGCTCACTTTGCCCACTGAGTCATTTCTCTCTATCTCTCTTTCAGTTTTGTTTATTTTTATTTTATTTTGTTAGATGCATTGGTATTTTGCCATGGGTGTGCCATGTGAGTGCTGGGAATTGAACCCAGGTCCTCTGGAAGAGCATTCAGTGCTCTTAGACACAAGCCATCTCTCCACTCCCCTTCTTTGAATTTTGTAAAATTAATTTATTGCTCATCTCTGTCAAATCCAAACCAAGTTTCTTTTGTTGTTTCTTGTTTGTTGGTGCCAAAGATTAAACCCAGTGCTTTTTGCATACTAGGCAAGCATTCTGTCACTGAACTGTGTTTTTTGACCTCCAGTACTTTATTCTCTAGGAGGATGTTGTTTTGTTAATATTGCTGCCAATATTATTTACCTCCTTGACTCTGTGTGTGTTGGGGGAGGGAGTGATTTTAGGTGCCTGAGAAGATTTCTTTGCTCTGTAGTCCAGGCTAGCTTATAACTCAGAATCATCCTCCTTACCTACCTGAGTGCTGAAATTAAAGGCAGGTATCACCCTTCTTGACCTTTTTCTTTTTGGAAGGAAGACAACTTACTTGGGACTTACAGGAAAGCATGGTAGGGTATAAGTCATTTCTTATGTGTTGCTGCTAAATTGATGAGGCTAGGTTAGGAATTATGGGAAGATGGTTCAGAGAAGGTCTGCTTGATTCCCAGCACCCAAGTGCAGATGCTCATAACCACCTGTGTAACTCCAGCTCCAAGGAATCTGATGCCTCTTCTGGCCTCTCTTGGCACATCCACACACATGTGCCATACACCCCATAAGGACACAGACATAAATAAGATAATCATGCCAGCATCAGATTTCCATAATTTGTTTATGTGGCGATACACTGCATTGACTATACTTCAATGCCAGCACCTGGTGTCCTTGAGGAGTTTTTGGGAAACCTGAGGTTATAGAACTGTTATTTCAAACTTTTTGAAAAATCATTAATGAGTTTTACACAAATTACACTAATTAGTAAGACTCACCCATGCCATGGTTGAAGATCTTGTTTCAGTCTAGAATTTTCAATTCAGGTTAGCAAATCCTTCCATTCCTTTTCATTTTAGTTAAATTGAAGATTGTTTCCCGCTTTTGGTTTTTAGGTTTTTTTGTTTCTTATCTGTTGCTCTTCCTAGAACGCTTCTAGTTGCTGTGGTTCATTTTTCATCTTGTTAATAATTTAAGAAGTACCTTTCAAACAGTCTGTTGGTTGCCGCAGTTTATTTTGTTTGCTTGTTTTGTTTTTATTCAGTGTTGAAAATGGAAATGCCTGGTACATACCTTGCTCTGCCACTACTAAGTTGTATCCTCAGACTTAGAAGAATGGACTATAACAGAGTCCCACTTGAAGTTTTTTACTTTTTTTTCCCCCCCGAGACAGGGTTTCTCTGTAGCTTTGGGAACCTCTCCTGGAACTAGCTCTTGTAGACCAGGCTGACCTTGAACTCACAGAGATCCGCCTACCTCTGCCTCCCAAGTGGTGGGATTAAAGGCTTACCTTTTTATTTTGAGACAAGGATTCACTTAGCTGCCTAGGCTGGCTTTGAGTTGGATCTGTAGCTCAAGCAGGCCTTGAACTGCTTTAGCAGTTCTGATTGTTGAGGTTACAGACCTTTATCATCAACACTACTATATTTTACTGGGAGCACTTTTAAATTTTTATTTTTTTAAATTATTGATTCTGGGGATTGCACTTGTGAATATTATGTAAACAGTCTATCGCTGAGCTGCACCCCAGTAGAAGAGAGCCTCTGTAGTGGTGAAGACAGCAGTTCCCACTAATCCCTGCAAGTCTACTTCTAACCTACTTCTGGCTGTAACACTTTGTGCTTCTTTCAGGATCCTGATGGTGAACATGCAAGGAGAGCAATGCAAAAGGTGATGGCTACGACTGGTGGGATGGGTATGGGACCAGGTGGCCCAGGAATGATTAATATCCCACCCAGTATCCTAAATAATCCTAACATCCCAAATGAGATTATCCATGCATTACAGGCTGGAAGACTTGGAAGCACAGTATTTGTAGCAAATGTAAGTAAATGGGAACAGTCTCTAAAATAGAAAAACAGGGAGGGATGGAAATATTATGAAAACAGTGTGCGTGTAGGGGGGGAAATTAAAACAGAAAAATAGACTGATCTTGTTACTGTTAAATAATTTAAAGTAGGCTTAAGATAGCTTGTTTTTATTTGAAAGAAGACCTTTGTGTTGGTCTTTGTTCTCTTGTGACCACTGCATATGGCTTCAGGATTGACCTCGGTCCTTCTGGGGACTTGTTTACTGAAGTTTTCAGATGTTTACTAAAGCACTAGCTGGGTTTGCATCCTTATTGGGGTATATTTACTGTAGTTTTTGGTATAGGACAAGAGTGGACAGAGACAGTATATTAACAACTGTTTTGTCTGGAGTAATGATGATATCTTTATCTTCTGCAAAGACAGATATGTTTAGAACAAAGTGGGTTCAGAACTGTTGCTAAGACAAAGTGGAGGTGACTTATTTTATTCATTCATTCACTTTTTTTTTTTTTTTTTTTTTGGAGACAGAGTTTCTCTGTAGCTTTGGAATCTGTCCTGGAGCTTACTTTGTAGGCCAGGCTGGCCTCAAACTCAGAGATCCACCTGTCTCTGTCTCCTGATTGCTGGTATTAAAGGTGTGCACCACCACTGCCCGGCTTCTTTCTTTCATCCATTCGTTCATTTCGGTTTTTAGAGACAGGCTTTCTCTGAATAGCCCTGGCTGTTCTGAAACTCACCCAGTAGATAGACAGGCTGGCACCTGCTTTTGCCTCCTCCTGAGTGCTGGGATTAAAAATGTGTGCCACCCACCTCCTAGCTGACCCCCCTCTTTTTTTAAGGTATAGTGGGGAAAGTGTTCAGTAAATGTGAAGAAAGTTAACATGTTCCATTAAAGAAGAGAAAAGGCCAAACTCTGCAATCATACTTGAAAAATTCTACTAAAGTTGATTTTCTTGTGAAATCAGTCAAAGCAAGTCTTGTTAATAAGGTAAAATGTCTTTTTTTTTCCCCCAAGAGGTTTACCTTGAGATTTTTATCCTCTTCTTTCATCTAGCTGGATTATAAAGTTGGCTGGAAGAAACTGAAGGAAGTATTTAGTATGGCTGGTGTGGTGGTCCGAGCAGACATTCTAGAAGATAAAGATGGAAAAAGTCGTGGAATAGGCACTGTGACTTTTGAACAATCCATTGAAGCTGTGCAAGCTATATGTATCCTTTTGTGGGAGTTAAACTCATGGCTTACAGTGACCACAGCACTGTTAGGCATTAATAGTCCTAAGTGTATTATAATAATAAGGTAGAAATGACTATTTTCTCTGTGACTGGAGTGAATAAATTACAAAATCTGAAAATTTGATGGAGTGGAACACAGATGGTTAAAGGGTGTGGTTGCATCATAGGCACATGCTATGAATGGTATTTTCTGGTGTTTTCAGAGTAGTTTAGGAACTGGATCACTTGTGAGAACTAGGGCCTTTAATATATTTATTATACCCTTACGGACTCTCTGTCTCTTGTGAGTAGACATGATCTGAAGAAGCCCTTATCTCCTTGCCTTCAGCTTGCCCTGGGGTTATATCTTTTTAAAATCATATGACTCCAGGAATTAAACTCGGGAGGCCATTCCTGATCTTACCCAGAAAACATAATACTTCAGAAATGGTAGGACTCTTGGCATTGAACACACAGAAAATCGCTGTAACTACTTACCAGAAAGATTTTGTAGTGTAAGATCATGAATAAAGCTTCACACCTTAAGAGTTCAAGTTGCGTATAAATTCACTGGGAGGACTGGTAGTTATAGAGTTATTCCCTTTTAATCATTTTATCTTGAATGCTTTAACAGTTGTTAGAAATAGCCTTAATTGTAATACCAGCTATGTTTAATGGCCAGCTTCTGTTTGATAGACCAATGCACGTCAAAATGGTGAGTTGCTAGGATGACTTTTTTTTGTAATATGTTAGCAAAAATGTAGAATTACATTTTTGTAATTCTACTGTGCATCTAGCCCTTGACCTACATGTCATTGTTTTAGTAGGCTGTAGAGTTATGAGTACCTTTGCTCCTGCACATCTTCTCTGTAGATTTGTCTGGTTGACTGGTTTTTTTTTTTTTTTTTTTTTTTTTGGTTTTTCGAGACAGGGTTTCTCTGCAGCTTTAGAGCCTGTCCTGGAGCTAGCTCTTGTAGACCAGGCTGATCTTGAACTCACAGAGATCCACCTGCCTCTGCCTCCCGAGTGCTGGGATTAAAGGCGTGCGCCACCACCGCCCGGCTGGTTGACTGTTAAATACTATATGTTCAGGAAGACTGTTGCGTCGTTAGTACATCTGTAGTGATCAAGTATTTGATTCAGACAGCTTTTAAAGGTCTATTGGAGTTCAGTTTTAATAAACAATAGACCTGCTATTGCATTGCCAAAGATAATGATTAATAGAAGTGGTATTGGAAATGTTGATGGCAGTCTGGTTAGGATTCAGATTCAGGAATAAGATAAAAGGAGCTATACATTTTTGTTGTTTCAAACAGTTTAATTCTTTGAATAGCTAGTAAATTTATAGTCAACAGGAAATACAGTTTGAACCTCACTGGTACTTGTTGCTTAGGTCCTATCCCACCCACCCAATAATACAAATGTGTTTTTATCCTGCTTATTGGCACAGATTATTTTAAAAAATGCTCCCATATATCTCTTTGTGTTTAATATACTTATTCTGTGTCATAGTTTATTGACTCGTTGTCTATTTTGTTTAGTTTAAATTTTTCTTTTTCCCTAGTGATAGGGATTGACACAGGGCCTTGCACTGGGTGTCATACCTTCTGGGCTACATCCATCTCTAAACTGACTCTACTTCTATTGTTTGTATTGTGACAATTTGCTGTAATTGAGACGTCCAGGCATTTGCCCTCTGTCCAATGCTGGTCTCAAATTCCTGGTTCTTTCTTCTTAAGCCTCTCAAATCCTAGGATTCCAAGTGTACGGCACAGCACCTGGTTTCTGGCCGGTTATTGGTAATTGCTTCCATCTTTTGCTGGTGCTGGTACTGCAGTAGATGTTGAGATCTTTTTTTTTTTTTCCCTTTAGGATGAGAGGGCCTTACCAAAGGGAGATTTTTTCCCTCCTGAACGACCACAGCAACTTCCCCGTAAGTATTAAGAGTTATACTGAACAGAAAATGGTTAGTTATGTTTACGCTTGTGGAAGGTTAGCCTGGGGATTCTCTTGATCAGTATATTAGTCCTGTTACCCACCCCCACCTCACACAGGGTTGTACTATAAAGCCCTTGTTAGCCATAAGTCTGTTTGCCTTTGCTTCCCAAGTGTTGGGATTCGTGGTGTGCACTGCCATGCATGTTTTGACCAGTCTTTTCCATAGATTTTCAGTGTAAGACATGAGTAGAGAAATTCACAAGTTTTGGATACTGGCGCTGGCTCAGAGGGTAAAGGCATCTGAATCAAAGCTTGAGTTCAATCCCTGGGACCCACATGGTGGAGGAAGAGGACCTACAAGTTTTCCTCTGCCCTTTGCTTGTGCACCAAGACATGCGTGCTCTTCGTCTTTAGTGATCTGAATGACCCTCACTGGCTTATATATTTGAATGCTTGGTTCCCAGTTAGTAGTACTGTATGGGAAGGATTATCCAGTGTGGCCTTTTGGAGGTGGTATGTCACTGGCTTTAAGATTTCAGGGGCCCACAACATTCCTAGTTAGCTCTACTTGTAGCGATGTGAACTTTAATTAACTACTTCTCTAGCACCATGTCTTCCTTTCTGCTGCCACATTCCTTGCTGTAATTGTCATAGAGTCTAATCCCCTGGAATCATGAGCCCCCAAATTAAATACTTTCTTGTATAGGTTGTCTTGGTCCCTGTGTCTTATTACGGGAATAGAAAAAGTAGCTAAGGTATTCTTGTATCTCACATACAATTCTGTTTATCTATCTGTCTGTCTGTCTCTGTCTTTCTGTCTGTATCTATCTATCTATCTATCTCTATCTATCTATCTATCTATCTATCTATCTATCTATCTATCTATCTATCTATCTATCTATCATCTATCTAGTTTATGGGAAAGGCACTTGGATTACACTGTGGCAGGACAGGCTGTGCAGGTGTAGAGAGCAAAATTAGGCACTTTGAAAGTGTCTTGGGGTGGTTGAGCAAACATTACAAAGGTAATGAATGCCAAGTTGCCCTGGATTTTGCTGTATTGTCTAGCAGTTCCCCTTTCAGGTGTGTTCCAAGAGTGAAAACTGTTATGTTCACACGAAGAAATGATACATTAATGCTTAGAACATAAATGCTTAGAATAGCATGACTCAGTAGTCAAAAAGTCAAGCCAGGCTTGATGGTACACACCTGTTATGACACTCAGTCTGAAGCAAGTGAATAATTAGTTCAAAGCCTGCATAGATATACAGGTAGATCCTGTTTCAAAATGGGGGAGGTGGGTATTGGAAGGTGATTAATTAGCTTATGAATAGATAAACAAACATGATGCAGTACAGATAAACCTTGATTCTAACTGCAGGCAATGCCCAGAACAGGTGTATCTAAAAGGCAGCAAATAGTTCAGTGCTACCAGGGATGAAGGTTTTTTGGAGTGATAAAAAAGTTAATGAAATTGCCATGATTGCTGGCTTGAAAGAGGCCTGTGGCTTTAAGAAGAAATCAGAACTTCAGGTGTGATAATGCTCAGTGATTGGGTGCTTGGCTAGGGGTTCAAATTGCCTAGCACCCAAAAAGGGATCGGGGAGACGAAGGTGGTGTGTCTGTTGAAAACACCACATTTCCTTACCACTGTCTACAAACATGTTTGCTGTGACTATTGTTGATGTTTGTTCTAGAGGTAAAGGAGCACTGGGCCCCAGGGAGCCCATTATCCTGGTTCTTGGTCTCTTGGCGTGGTTCAAGGGTTGACCTTAGAGCTCTGAGTGCTTTTGGAGTAGTAAGCCTTGGTGACTTCTTTGAGCTGTTGCCATGCAATTAAAAAACCTAGTTGTTAACCAGATTAAATACCTAGAGCCTGTCGTGGATTTTTGTTGTTACCTCTATTTAAGTGCCAGACTTCAGTGGCTGTTTTCAGATACCAGTCTGTATTCTTGTGTTCCTGTTTGAGTTTGTGGCACATAGCAGTGAAGATACACTGGGTGTCGGGTTAGTAATTCTTGAAGTAGTGGCACAAATCTGTGAGGGGTGAGGGAGAAAGGTTATATCTCTTTATAGAAAAAATAGGCTGGATAGGGCCGGGTATTGTACATAGCTTTAATCCCAATATTCAGGAAGCAGAGACCTGTGGATCTTTGTGAGCTTGAGGCCATACAGGGCAACATAGTGGGCTATAATAGGTTTTTATATATTAATGCATTTATTTATTTTCTGTATGTGTGTGCATTTGTGTGGACTTGTAGGTCAAAGGACAAGTTGTAGGTACCAGCTTTCTCCATCACATAGGTTCTGGAGGTCACACTTGGGAGTGAGTGCCTTTACCCCTAAGCCATTTTGCCAAGATGTGAAATGACTTACTTGTTGGCTGCCCTTATTGTCTAAGTACATATTACATACTCTAGTCTGACTGCGTGTAAAAAGGTACACCTTCATGAAGAGGTATATAGGTGTTGAAGTCAAGTTAGACTCTGGGCTTGCTTGATCTAGGGATAAAGCATGGCAGCCAGAACATCGTGGCTATCTTTCCTCTAGGTGGGGGGGGGGGAGAGTCACCATATTTTGAAAAAGGGAATCCATACTTCTGACTCTCTCTGCTTCTTCCAGATGGACTTGGTGGTATTGGCATGGGGTTAGGACCTGGAGGGCAGCCGATTGATGCCAACCACCTGAACAAAGGAATTGGAATGGGAAATCTAGGGCCCGCAGGTGAGAATTGTAGTGCACCTATACTGGGGTTAACTGGGGAAATTAAGTGTATTGAAGTCCACTGTTTGGGTAGTGGAATCTGGAGTTTTTCAAAGAGGATAAATTCCATTGGGGCAAAATCCCCTCTTCATCTCAGCCTCGTGTTTACAAGAGCAGTGTTTTATTGAGTTAAAAAAAATTTAAGCAGCTTCATCTTAGCCTCATGATGACTTTTGGGCAGAGATGGGTCATTTAGTAAAAGGAGGCAAGATAGAGAGTTGTCTCAACCAAGGTCACACTGAGTAACAGTGCAGGCTGCTGGCTGCAGGACCACAGCTGCCACTGGCACCCTAAGTCTGTCAAGAAGACCACTTTGCCCCTGAGGTTGACGTGGCTTTTTCTAGAATTGTAGGCATTGCTAGAGTAAAAGGAGTTTGAAAAACTTCTATATATGACAAAACTCATGGGTCACAAGGAAATAAGGCCAATGTCTTTGTTCAGGAAGATGAAGAAAACTTAATGAGTAAAAGCTTAGCTGTGTTCACTTTTGAGTTTGTATGTAATACATATCTGTGCTGTTGAAGAGTATTTGATTCTTCTGTTGAATCTAGACTTGGGCGTTCTTAGAATCATTTGCAGTGGTGATGCTGATGCTCCTGCCTCATCACTGGCAGTTTAGCACATTCCTGGTCTCATGGCTCTACCCTTCCTAGCACAGCCTTTCTGATGGAGAGTATGGGAGCGAGCTTTTGTATTTTAGAAGCTACATTATTGTTGTTGTTATTATTATTTAAATTTTGCTTTTAATGAGGGTTTATTAAACATCTATTTCTGTTCTATAACATTCTTAAAAGTGAATGTTTACATACTTTGTGCTTGATCATTATATTTTACATTTAATGGTGTCCGGCTTGGTCACTTAAAAAGACTACATGGATTGTAATTTTAAGCCACGTTTAAACTTAGTCTTGTTTAAAGTTTTTTCTTGAAATAATGATACTTACAGTTGAAGTGGTGGCCACCCCATTTTTAATGAAATATAATAACATCAGAGAGTTTTGTATTCATATATTGGTTTGGCATTTTATGCTCTTAAAGCCTAAATATTACTATTTTGACATAAATTTTGTTTGCATTGACTTTTTCTTTTAAAGGAATGGGAATGGAAGGCATAGGATTTGGAATAAATAAAATTGGAGGTAAGATTTAAAATGAAGTACATGTATAATTATTTTTATTTTGTTTTCCTCTCATTTTCCTGCCTTCGAAGCTCTGCATGGCATTCTTTGGTTTTTAGAAGTTTGAGTCTAGGAATTACTTTGTTTTATTTGTCCATTATTCATTCCAGTGGGTGTTGGCTTTGGTTCTGGCTTTCTTACTAGCTAGCTCTGACCTTGGGCAAATGGTTCCATCTCTCTGGACTCCTTTTTGCTTATTCACTGGGGGAGGGGGTTGGATCAAGCCACCTTTTAAAAAGGGGAACCAACTCTTTTTTTTTTTCCCCTCTAAAGTTTGGTAAGCTCTTTACATAAATGCCAAAAATGAACCATAAAAACCCTTTTCCTTCCCTAATGAATGTGAGTAAGCTTATTGGGATGACATTAAATAACTTCTTACAGGCATGGAAGGACCCTTTGGTGGTGGTATGGAAAACATGGGGCGATTTGGATCTGGGATGAACATGGGCCGAATAAATGGTAAGAATAACATTTTCTCTAGCTTGTGTCTTGTCTATCCTTTGTAGCTAAGGGCTTCTTGCTGTCCTTTAGACTGTAAACCTGCTGTGTATAATTCCTGTTTTATCCCACTTAATCACCATATCAGATCCCCTCAGTACTTAAGCAGTAAAAATTTCAATTTCCTTACTGCCTACAGCAAACACATAAGCAACAGTGTTTATGCTCTGCACACTCTAAAATGTCTTTCAGGGACTGGAGAGGACACAGCTATTGCACATGATGACTCATAACTCTGGGGAATCTGACAACTTCAGTTAAACTCTGTAGGTTCTGAGTTCTGCACACACACAATTTATGTATATGAGTGCTCTATCTACATGTAAGACTTTATGCTAGAGAGGGCATCAGATCCCACTATAGATGGTTCTGAGCCACCATGTGATTGCCGGGAATTAAATTCAGTACCTCTGGATGAGGAGCCAGTGCTCTTAACCACTGAACCTCCAGCCCCTGGTGTTTTAAAGGATGCTTTCCAAAATGCCCTTGACTTGGAATGCTGGAGTTGTTCTTTCTTGATCTTTTTTGCTGATGACTCTCAAGTTGTGGACAGAATCGTTTATAAACTCTAGTTATCTTAATATCCCTTACGACCTTGTAATAAATATAAATCTAGTGTTAGAATATTAACGGTGTGTTGATAATACCTTGCTATCCTTGTTTGGTTTACGTAATGTTATGTTAATGAATTCAACCATGGACCTCTCCCCAAGTTCATTCTTTCATAAAGGGTCACAGTATCCCCTAGACATAAATGTTCTGAGGTCAGAGAAGCAGAAGATATAGCAGGAGTGGCTAAATGTATGCTTGACCTGGCCCACTGAGGACTGTTCCACCCCATAACTGCTAGTATACTCTTAAAATTTCTGTGGACAAGACAAACTCCTCCCAGTCAGTGTATCAAGGTATCATACTTGATTGCCTCTGTTGTTGGAGAATTTAATTTCTTTTTTTTTTTAAATTTATTTATTATGTATACAATATTCTGTCTGTGTGTATGCCTACAGGCCAGAAGAGGGCACCAGACCTCATTACAGATGGTTGTGAGCCACCATGTGGTTTCTGGGAATTGAACTCAGGACCTTTGGAAGAGCAGGCAGTGCTCTTAACCTCTGAGCCATCTCTCCAGCCCCGAGAATTTAATTTCTTGATGACACTAGTTACAAGGGAGTGGCACCTACCTTCATCCGTCCTAGACACAACTTTAACCTGCTCTTGGGGGTTGTTGTTTGCTCAGTTGATAAGATCAAGGTCATGTGTTTCTAAGTGCAGAAGAGGTTCAGAAATCCTCAGTAATTTTAGAGCACCAAGGCCACATGATGCTGACCACATCAACTAGTTAACTTTTTTACTTGGCCTTCTGTAGACATGACCTTATATAGACAGCTCTGATCTATTGCTAGATCATAATGGTTGGTAGAATTTTTGTTCTTTTCTAATCAGTGGGATTTTGAGTTGCCTAAGAGTTACTGATGAAGTCACATTAGTTGCAACAAGACCTCAGATAACCTCAGTTGGGTTTGAACAGTGTAGGAATGGATCCTTGGCTCTACTTGAATTAATGAGATCCCATTATTTGAGAAGACAAGAGCTTGTCCAGAATGCATTAGGCCAAAATTTTGAGTTGGTGGAGCCACAAGGCATCCAGTGATAAAGAAATCTCACTACAGTTGTTTCCAAATCTTGTAGCAGTTGCTTATATTGGGCGAAGTGGTTCATTCTAATATACTCAGAAAGATTTAAAGCACCTGACTTAATTGCTCAGGCAACCATAACATGTCTGATTTAGATGGCTTCACATAAACTAAATCAGAAGTGCCAGTATGATGGTCCAAAAAGCAACCAGTATCCTCCCTACACTTAACGCATATATTTTAAAAACAAAGAACAACCAATGTTGCTATGTTCAGTCCTTCTAAGATTCACACGAGTAGGTATTGTTGCTCTCATTTTGTCAGAAACTGGGGCACAGAGAGTAACGTACCTAAACTCATGTGGCCAGTAAATAGGGATGATAGATATGATGTGGATTCAGCCTGTCTTTAGCCTCTTCCTCATGCCTCCATCCTGCCTTTTAGAATTGCCTCCAGCACAGTGGCAGTCTCATGGCTGGGAAACTGGATGTCCTTGCTTTTGAAAATCCTCTGTATGCCAGTGGAAGTTTGATTTCTAATTACTGGAAAGCTGCTGCTACTATTCATAAAGTTTTCCTGGAATGAGAGTAATTAAGGATTTGTGCTTACGTGTTTCTTTGCTGGTCTGTAGTGAAGTGTTCAAGTAGTATGGGGCAGACTTGGAGTATCTTCTAAGGTGTTTTTGAGGAGCACACTGGTTTCCAGAGAACCTGTTAACACATCGATGATGAAGGCCTCTACCTATGTATTAAGGCCTGCATTGGCTTGACCTTCTTCCATATTCACACTCAAATTGGACACGTTTGAAAAAGGAAAAAGACTGATCTATGGGCTTTACCTGGGTTGGTTCACGCTGTAGTTCCGCCTTTGCCCAGAGTCTTTATTAAATTGTTAACAGGTTGGTAAGATGGCTCTGCAGATAAAGGCATTTGCTGCTGAACATAATAAACTGAGTTCCATTCTCAGAGCCCATGTGGTAGAAGAAGAAAACTGACTTCCACAAGTTGTTCTATGTTAACTTGCCCATGCATACGCGCACACGCACGGGTACACACACAAACACACACACACACACACACAGTCTAAATAAGTAAATGGGAAAGTATATCTAAGCCTGCTGCATCTCTAATTGTTTATTTCCTTGAAAAGATCAGGCTGCAAGCTGCTTGCAAGTAAACTTAAACACTAAAAGGTACCTACTGCACAGCACCAATTTGCCTGGTATTCCCAAGGGTCAAAGTAATATGTTTTTATTTCCCCTCATTTGGGCTTAGAACCCAGTGCCTCATGTATGCCAGGCAAACTTACCACAGATTCATACTCCCCTATCCAATACTACTAGATTTTCCAACAGCCTCTCAGTAGAGGAGGAAAGCAAAGTGGTAACACATTTGTATCTTGCATGAGATGGGCATGCATATATGTATAGGAAAAAAGTAGACAGTGATAGGAGTCACACAAAAGTTTTTGTTATTTAAGTTTATTTTATGAATGTGAGTATCTGTGTATGTGTGTACATTATATGTGTGGCTGGTGGCTTTGGAGGTCAGTAGAGGGTGTTGGATCTGCTGGAACTGGAACAGACAGTTGTAAGTCTATGCTGCTAGGAAGCGAACCCAACTCCTCTGCACTTAACCACCGAGCCATCTCTCCAACCCCATGAAAGACTATCTTAGGCAGGTATCCACTGTGGTTGGCCTTTTACCCCCACAGCTTCTGCATGTTTTAATACATTGTAAAGGATGATAGATAGATAGCTCACAGCAGCATTAATGGTGCTGTAAGGTCAAATGGGTAGAAGTTTGTATCCAGACATATTTCTCCATTTAGTTTGCCTTGGCCTTGTACTTACCAGGCATGTGATTTTGGCAGTTACTAAGGGATTTGAGCCTTGATTTCTCTATGTAGTTGTGAGTATTGGTGAGATAACAGCTTTTGGTTAATGTGTGTTAGTGCCTAGTAGATCTGCTCTATATGAGAGACATCTCTGTAGCCTGCCTTTGAGTCGCTAGTTTGTTGATGAGTGAACCACTATGTACTTGTGGCAGAAGTTGTAGATTAGTCCTCAGAATAAGATAGGGCATTTGTGTGCAGTGCCTCCCATCTTTAAGGAATAAGTGTGAGTGGGCAGTTTCCTATAGAAGAGCTTTAGTCATTGACTTCATGTAACTTATTTGTCTATGACTCTTAATATTTAAAGCATATGATGTTACTAGGAAGGTCTAGGGTAATATTTTTTTCCACAGAGATGGAGTATGGTATATGTGAAAGAAACTTTACCAGAAATGAGACTGCCTTAGAGCTTTGGAGAACCCCTTAACAGGGAAAATGGATAAGAAGGTTCCATGGGCTCCATGTAGGCAGTGTCTACTTTTGGGCATACAGGTAGGTTGTGGAGGTCCAGCTCATCCCAATACCATGGATTCTTTCCCCAGGCAAACTGCCAATTTTTGTGTCCGGTTGATATTGTGTTCTTAAAAATGTTTAAAGACCCTAGGAAGATTGTCTTCAAATACCTAATTCAGGCAAACATTCCAGCTCTACAGGTTGTCTTTATTAATTGTAGTTTATGTGTATAGGTGTTTACCTGCATGTGCCACTTTCATTCCTGGTACCTAAGGAGGCCAGAAGGCAGTGTCATCCCTTGGAACTGAAGTTACAGAGTATGAGATGCCCTGTGGGTGCTGGGAATTGAACCCATGGACCTCTGGAAAAACAACCAATGATCTTAACCACTGAGCCATCTAAACCTAACTTGGTTGCTAGTGAAGGTAGATGCACACATTAACTTTGACTTTATATATGTGAATCTGCAAGGGTGTGGGGGACTAGAGAGAAAAGAAAGAGGCTTTAAGGGATGTATATGAGAGTGAAAGGGTTTTAGCATCCTAGGGAGGGAGAGTTGAAGGAAAGGTCAAGCAAAACCTAGTAGGTATAAAAATGGATAAGGAAATCCCTGCTTTGGTTTGTTAATAAAGAATAAAATTAAATAAAGGCATCTACATTTGAAAAAGGTGAAATGGTTTTACTTTTTCTTAACTGGTTGCTCTGAGTATCTGACTAGGATGATTACATTTCTTATTGCCATTGTTTCTATGTCTAGAATAGTCCTGTATTAAAGGTATTTTTTTTAAATATTTATTCATTATGTATACAGTATTCTATCTGTGTATGCCTGCAGGCCAGAAGAGGGCACCAGACCTCATTACAGATGGTTGTGAGCCACCATGTGGTTGCTGGGAATTGAACTCAGGACCTTTGGAAGAGCAGGCAATGCTCTTAACCACTAAGCCATCTCTCCAGCCCAAGATTTTTTTTTTTTTTTTTTTTTTTTTTTTTTGGTTTTTCAAGACAGGGTTTCCCTGTAGTTTTTAGAGCCTACTAGTTTCTGGATCTAGCTCTTGTAGACCAGGCTGGCCTCGAACTCAGAGATCCGCCTGCCTCTGCCTCCCGAGTGCTGGGATTAAAGGCATGCCCCACCCCCGCCCGGCTAAAGATATGTTTTAAAACACTGTCTTGGTGCCATGTCTGTGACCAAAAGAAAACGACATGATGTTATGTTCAGAATCTTCCATCATTTTGCAGTTCTCTTGCCTGCCTCTTACCTATGTGGCAAGCGTGTCAACCTTTCCTATCCTGAAGTGGTCTGTGAGGGTACTTCTCATGGCAACAGGAAGTTTGTCCTGACCTAGATGGAAACATCTGCAGGCCTTACTGCCCCTTGCTAGCCCTGCTACTGTGCCACCCCCCCCCCCTTTTTTTTTTTTTTGACTGATACTATTTATTCTTTGAATTTCCTGCTACTACTTGTGATCAAACACAAAGGAATAGAACAGTCTATACCAAATAAAATAATTTGTATTTTCAGAGTAATAGCATTAATTGGTTTGGAGTTTGTTCTGGTTTCTTTTTTTTATTGTTGTTCTTTTGTTCGTTTCTCTCAACTGCACAGTCTCTTATATCATGGCAGTAAGTAGATATTTCACTTCTTTGTGCAAGCAGCTGTTTTTCATGCTTCAAAAATGTATCTGTGGCTGTCGACCTTGAGATAGGATGCACTTGAAGAGATGTTAGCTATAAAAGGCCAGGAGAGTAGTGTAATGAGGAAGTGTGTGAGAGTATTGTTTCCAGGCCCTTCGCAGCACATGAAATATGCTAAGACCTAGAAAGAATTGTTGTGGACAGCCAGTGGATAAGCTGTGCTCAAAGCAACAGTGTAGGGAGACAGGGCAAAGGAACAACTGAAGCTGACAGCTGGAGACCCAGAGCTTCGGCACAGGCAACTGCTGTTGCCAGCAAACAGGGCAATTATATATATATATATATATAGGTTTGGAGAGAAGGCATAGGGAATAGTTAGTGAAGCACCCACTTACGGAATGTCTGTAGAAAGAGTTTGAGTGTTTCAACTTCTTAAATATGTGGTTTAGTGATGTAAAACTCTCATAGGGAATTAGGATCTTGGGTGCCATGGAAGAATAAACTGTACTTGCCAACAGACAGGAACCACCTTGTCTCTCTCTGTACTTTCCCAACCTTCCTCCCACGTGTTTGGAATACAAGAAACAAACAGCAATGGGCTAGCTTTTCATTTGTGGTTGCAGGGATAATGGTACAAGATGTGCTTTGAGGTTAGTATACTTAAGGACCAGAAAAGTTAAGTACATTTTCTCACATTGCAAAAGACTGGGAAATGTAAGATTTTTTTTCCTTTTCAAATATTTCCTTTTATTATATGATATACAGGTTAAAATTGCCTACCTTGAAAAATACAGAAAGGGTAATAAAGTAGGTAACTTTCTCCTTACCTGTTTTTATAGATATGCTTTATCAAATGTTAAAATGGCTATTTTTGCAAAACAATAAATAGAACATAACTGTGGAATGCAAGGACCAACCCAAAAGACCAGAAGCTTTGGCTTTATAAATATTTAGCCTTTTGTCTATTTGATTTTTTTTTTTTTTTAATTTCTTTCTAAAATTTTTTCAAGGCAGGGTTTCTCTTGTGTAGTCCTGGAACTTGCTCTGTAGACCAGGTTGGCCTTGAACTTAATGAGATCCATCTGCCTTCAGAGTGGGACCAAAGGCATGTGCCACCACCACCTAGCCATATACCAGTTTCTAAGCCTACAAATCTCTGCTGTTTAAACAAAAACTGTCAACAGCTTTTTAGCTTCCCGGAAGTTCTATCAGTTCTTGTCACACTTTGATGGAGCAATAATAGTCATGATTATGATGGTGGTCAGTTTTATATCAGTAGTTCCATGGAAGCTAATTAAATGTGATCATTTCCCTAGATTTCCTTATGATTTGGTAACCTCAAATGCACATAAAAGGGAGCAAAACTTTTGTTGTAGGCGTTCTTTCTTTTTTCTTTTTTTTCTTTTTTTTTTTTTTCCCCCGAAACAGGGTTTCTCTGTAGCTTTGGTGCCTGTCCTGGAACTAGCTCTTGTAGACCACGCTGGCCTTGAACTCACAGAGAGCTGGGATTAAAGGCGTGCACCACCACCGCCTGGCTGTTGTAGGCATTCTTAGTAAGTGTCAGTATTTTGCTGTGAACCCCACACATGTCCTGAAATGAGTCTCAGGTGTCTTATGTAGCAAGGTTGAACATATCCAGATGAATACTGACCCTCAATATAGATCTTCCATTTTCTGTGCAGTTTGTTGCCCATGAAGTAGTGTTGGTTTCCAGTTGCAATGGGGAAATCATGTCTAACAACCATACTTAAATATCCAATGTAATACAGATTATTCATCACAAAAGCTTGTAACCATCTCCACCTGAGAGACACAGAGTGCCTAGAATACAAAAGAAGCCATGGCAGGATCTTGACGTCAGTTTTGAAGGCCATGCTCTTTCTGGTTTGGGGCTATAATATTGACAGAAGCATCTAACTTTTGGGGGGGGGGGTGCTGTCCTGCCTTTTCTGGTAGGCAGGCCTCTGCTTTATTCTTGTTATTCCAACACAGATGGTCCATACCAGTGTTAATGTCCTTGAATAACACAGCATCACAGGCTTTCCCTTCTGACTGACACAGACACTTGGTCGTAACCACACTAAGTTCCCAAAAGCAGTTCAGGAATATCTTCTGTCTACCAGGCACTGTGGAACTGGATTCACAGCTCAGACACCTTCTCAAAACTGTGTTGAAGTAGGCAGCCAATTAGGCACCCACAACATGCATGCCGTAGTTTTTTCCACATGTCTAGAAGGCTAATCATTCCACTTGTTCATCAGCAGTCAGGGTGGTACACTCAAATAATCTCCCAGTACCTTGCAAATACTGTCCATACCTTCGTGCATCCTGCAAAAATGACCACGGTGACTTCACTCACCTCTACTCTTTTTGTTTTTTTGAGACAGGGTTTCTCTGCAGCTTTTGGAGTCTGTCCTGGAACTAGTTCTTGTAGACCAGGCTGGCCTCAAACTCACAGAGATCTGCCTGCCTCTGCCTCCTGAGTGCTGGGATTAAAGGCGCGCGCCACCACTTCCCGGCACCTCTACTCTCTTATAAACACTACATAGTAGTAGGTGTTCCCCAACTAAAAGGAGATGACAGAGTCTCTAGTGACAGTGGTCTTTAGGAGTGACAGGTTACGGATGGGTAGGGGTTCCTTCTGTACTGTCAGATGCCTACCATTAGCAAGGATGCTCTTAAGATTTCTATGGCCACACGCCCACAGAAAACGCATCTGTTTCTGTACATCATTCCATAAAGGTTTCTCTGTGTCTCATTTGCAAACAATTCTGACAGCTGGGAAGTCCTGTGATTGATGGTTAAGGACCTATTTTCTGCTCGTAGCTCTGTTCTCACATGATAGAAGCTAAAACGTTAATTTCTGAGGAGGATATTAATGATAGTAGCAGACTTTAAGGAGGCTTGGGTGTTTTCTTGATGGGGCAGGGAAGTAATTCTCCTGTGTCTTTGTCAACATCACATCCAGCTTGATCCTTGGGCACTGATGGTTCTCACTTCCTGGTTCTATACAACTACAGCTTCAATTTATTTTGTGGTGCAGAGAAGGGTGATTGAATCTGTGCAGGCAGGCTTCAGGCTTCTGAGCAGAAGACAGAAAGGCGTGGTTTCCTGCTCACTGGGAAAACTCAATACTAAGTTACCAGAGCACCTCTAGAAAACTGCTGCTGAGCGAGGGTTGAGGCCTCTTCTCCTGTCTTTGAGTTTGCTCATTGATGCACACCACCTCTCTGCTGGATGAATTTGCAGGCACCCTGCAAACTGGCCTGACTCTGAAGCTATAAGGAGCCCTAACATTGTGGCTTTCCTGTTTTCTGTAAAATGATTTGTTTATGTGTGTTTCTTAAACCCCTTTCCTTTTCTTTAAAAAAGAATAAAAACAAACTATTATGCTTCTAGAATATAATAGGAAGGTTTCTGTTACAGAAAAATTTGACTAATTACTTTTTCTTTCTGATTTCCTTAGAAATCCTAAGTAATGCACTGAAGAGAGGAGAGATCATTGCAAAGCAGGGAGGAGGTAGGAATCACTTAGCTTGATATTCTGATTCTGTGTTGTTGTTGTTGTTGTTAGAACAGGCATTTAATGGGGACTCAACAGTAGTGTGGCAAAACATGGGCTCTGACACAGACTACCTAGGGTGGGAGCAATCGCTGCCTTTCCATAGCTGTGTGGCTTGTGGTAAGTGACAATACCTACGTTTGTAGTACTCGACTTTAAAATGGGGGAATAATAGGTTTCACCTCAGAGGCTTGTAAAAGAGCCAGTGCATATAAAAACTTTTAAAAATGAAAAGTGTACCACCTAATAAATGATAAATGCTTGTTGAAACATGCATTTGTGTTCATTAGAAAGAGTCAAGGAATGAATATCTATAGGCCCAGTGTCCATTGATGAATACTGCAAACATTTTGGTATATGTTCTTACATGATAGTTTTATGAGCACTTAGAATTAAATGTACCTTTTTTAAAAAAAAAAAAAAGATGAAAAAGATGTGTGTGTGTGTATGTATAGGAATGTGCACATGAGTACAGGTGCACTAAAGGCAGGGAACTGTAGGTGGTTGTGATCTATGTGATGCTGGGAACTGAATGAACTCTGAGCTAGCTCTCCAGCCCTAACTGTACCTTTTAAGCCCCACCCCCACCCCCCTTTTCTCCAGCCTTCAAGTTTGGCCTTCCTTTGGCAGCCCACTTGCCAGGCATTTCTATGGGAGCTCTGCTTAGGTCTTTCCTGGTTTGCTACTGTTGGCATGGGGCTGCCAGCATCATTGCTAGCCATGATATGTCAAGCCAGAACCTGTTTTCCTCTTGCAATGTGAAAAAGTTACTTTCTGAGCTATTTCTATTCTGAAACACTAACGTTCTTGAAGTTGTGCTTGTTTTGTGTGTGTGTGTGTGTGTGTGTGTGTGTGCTGCATTTTAGCCACAGAAGTGGGCACAGAGAAATGAATTGACTTGTGCCAGGCCATATAACTTTAGAGTTACATACTGTTATAAAAATTGCTGATTGTTCTTGTTGAAACCCCCCACCCCACCCCCAACAAAGTTTCTCTGTAGCTTTGTAGCCTGTCCTGGAACTAGCTCTTATAGACCAGGCTAGCCTTGAACTCACAGAGATCTGCCTCCCAAGTGCTGGAATTAAAGGCATGTGCCACCATCTCCCAGCTTGAATTTTACATTTTGGGTCAGTAGTAGGCTAACCATCGGCTAGACTGCTGTGTTGAGTGGTGGGCACCATGAAATTTCGGTTTTGAGCTCTGCGTGGTGAAGTGATGGGTCCCTGTCCAGGGTTGCAAGCACCATGGTTGAGTGTCATTGTGCACTGGTCACTGACCCTTGGCCTCTTCAAGAATCGACCCTGCCTTGCTGTCAGCATCTTTCTTCTTCCAAAACCAATGAGATAAATATATACAAGCTGTCAATTTCTTGCACAGAAGGAAAGGTCCCAGGAAATGACCAGTTTGTGTGCACGTGTACACGAACTTTTTACCTTCTGCTTGCATGGCTGTGTAATCACTGTGCCCTGGAAGCGCTAAGGAAATGCAGCCAGACTGGCTGTCAGCAGGGTATCTTAAGAGGAACAAGTTGAAAGAGGATAAAGGTTGTAAGTGGCTTTGGATTGTCTCCATGTAACTTAACAGTTATCATGAGTTACTGAGTGTGAAGTTTTGCGTGCTTCTTTGAGAGGGTTTCTCAATGTCTGCTGATGAGGAAACTAAAACGTTTTCAGGAATTGATGTGTGACTCAGGTTTGTCATAGGTACCAGCATGAAGGTGAAGTTTTTGTTTTATGATGAGTATTGTTTTTGTTTGGTTTTTGTTATTTTGTCTTTTTTTTTAACCCCCTCTTGAGGCAGGTTTTTTTTTCTGTGGTGTAGCCTGGGCTGCCCTGGAACTCAGTTTGTAGACCAAGTCAGCCTCTGCGTCCCCAGTGCTGTTGTTTAACCGGTGTATCACACCAACACCCAGTGAGGGTGAATTTTTATTACTTAAATTTTATTGTGAAATTTGTACCTGTGCTATGGAGTGGAAAGGATGATTGTGGAGATCTTGTTGCTAACATTGGGTTTTCTTAATAATAAATTATTTTGAGCATGACTTCCTGATTTGTGGTTGAACTTGGGATCTGAAGTGCCCAGCCAGGCATGCATTGGTATATGAATGCCTACACAAGTCCCTGACTTCCGCTTGTACTTTTTATTCCTGTTTCAGGTGGAGCTGGAGGCAGTGTCCCTGGGATCGAGAGGATGGGCCCTGGCATTGACCGCATTGGCGGTGCTGGCATGGAGCGCATGAGCGCAGGCCTAGGCCATGGCATGGATCGAGTGGGCTCTGAGATTGAGCGCATGGGCCTGGTCATGGACCGCATGGGCTCAGTTGAGCGCATGGGCTCTGGCATTGAGCGCATGGGCCCACTAGGTCTTGACCACATGGCTTCCAGTATTGAGCGCATGGGCCAGACCATGGAGCGCATTGGCTCTGGCGTGGAGCGCATGGGTGCCGGCATGGGCTTTGGCCTGGAGCGAATGGCCGCGCCCATTGACCGAGTGGGCCAGACCATTGATCGTATGGGCTCTGGTGTAGAGCGCATGGGCCCGGCCATTGAGCGTATGGGCCTGAGCATGGATCGCATGGTGCCCACAGGCATGGGGGCCGGCCTGGAGCGCATGGGCCCTGTGATGGATCGTATGGCCACCGGCCTGGAGCGCATGGGCGCCAACAACCTGGAGCGCATGGGCCTGGAGCGCATGGGAGCCAACAGTTTGGAGCGTATGGGCCTGGAGCGAATGGGCGCCAACAGCCTGGAGCGCATGGGCCCTGCCATGGGCCCGGCATTGGGCGCTGGCATTGAGCGGATGGGCCTGGCCATGGGTGGCGCTGGCGGTGCTAGCTTTGACCGAGCCATTGAGATGGAGCGGGGCAACTTTGGAGGAAGCTTCGCAGGTTCCTTTGGCGGAGCTGGAGGCCATGCACCTGGAGTAGCCAGGAAGGCTTGCCAGATATTTGTGAGAAATGTAAGTGGTTCTTTAGGAGCTCCTCGGTGTTGTGAATGAATGGTGGGGAGATCAGTGGGCTGAGTGATATAGACCAGAAGGATGCCTGCTGAAGGGAGAACTGGGTAGCATGGGGAATATAACTTGTCCATCCCCAAAACTGAACTGGAGGTTGAGGGTTTACAGAAGAAATAGTCGCAGGGCCAGGCATGATGGCCCATTCTTTTAATTCCTGCACTCTGGAGATAAAGGTTAGGTGGGCTCTCTGTGAGATTCAGGTTAGCAAGAACTTCCAAGTGAGACCCTGTCTCTAAAACACAAAGAAACAAAATTATAGTAGTCTGGCATTTGCCTGGGATGTGTGGGTCAGTAGAGTAGACTGGGCTCTAAAGGTTTGTGGTTTCTGATTCCCTTGGCTTGAGGGACACTTTAGTCTTGGCACAGTGATTCAGAGAGAGGTGGTTGTTGTAGAATTACATTTTGTCACTGGATTGTGGGTTGCCCACTTAGCTCTTAGGATATACCCATAAGCTAGAGATGTGTTTTCTTCTCTGCTGATTGTCATAAAGAAGTCAGCCTGCCTGTCTGTGATGAGAAGTAGAGATTGTTTTGGAATTGGGGGTAATACTGGGGATGGGCCCTGGCATTGACCCCATTGGCGGTGCTAGCATGGAGCACATGGGTGCTCTAGGGTTATACATATACTAGGCAAATCACCCTGCACCTAAGCTACACCTCCAGCCCATGGCAACCTTCAAATCATAATCTTGTATCTATTGTGATGTCTGTACACTATTTGGTTGCATCACAGATTAGTCTGCTCTTTTTTTTTTTCCTCAGCTCCCATTTGATTTTACATGGAAGATGCTAAAAGACAAATTCAACGAATGCGGTAAGTGTCTGTTTGAGAAAGACTGTCTATGTGCATTTCTGTGTTGTGGCTTGTTGGTGATGCTGTTGAGTTGTAGCAGTGAAGCTTCCTTCTTACTTCTTAGCCTTAGCCACTGTCCATGGGCTCTTGAGTGTCCATGGCCTTGCCATTGTTCTGCCTCTGCAGCTATTTAGTCGGGTGTTGGGTGTCCTGGTATGTGTCATGCCATGTGCTCATTTCATCCATGCTGTTCTTCTCTAGTTAGTTTTGAGACAGTTTCTCTGTCTCTGCTACAACTTAAGCTGGTTCATGATTCTTTTCCCTCTCAGGCCTTCCATGTTCTGAAACTACAGGCAAATGCCACCACCGCCTTCTCAGTTTCTGAGAGAAGGCAGTATTGTCTTTTTACATAAGAGTCAGCAAAGAAAGCCACCTTCCCAAGGTCACAGACTTATAAGAAGCAAAAACAAAAGAAGTAAATCCAAGACAAGTTGCTTTCCCCCATGAAGCCCATAGCTGGTTTAGTTGCCCAGAGTATACATATGCTCAGCAGTTGTAGGTCTGGTCTGGGCACACAGTATAGACTGAAAGTCTCTGTGGATTCATAGGTACACCCAGGCAACCTTTCTGGAAAGCTTCCTTGGTGACCACGATGCAGTCTTCCCTTACCATTGCACATTCTTAGTTAAGTTCAATCAAAACACCTGTTTGTTTCCTCATTCAGAAATGGCTCAGCATTCAGAAGTAGTGCTTTCCCATGGTTCTTTAGTATAAGCTGTAGAGTCAAAGCCCACTTTCTTGTCTGGTCTTTGATTCTCTCCATTGCAAATTTCACATCAGTCATTATTATAACTAGATATTCCAAAAGCTCAGATTGGAACATGCCACTCTCCCCACCCCTGAGAAAATGCAAACTCAGTCTTCTGGAAACTTATCTCCCTTTTCTCCCTTGAATTTGCCAGAAGATTACCTTTCCTTTTCCCTACTTTTTTATCCTTCCCTTTTTTTTTCCTTTTTGAGACTAGGATCCAATTAGCCCAAATTGACTGCAAAATCAATATGTAGCCAAGAATTATCTTGAACTCTCAGGTTTTTGGTTTTGATTGGTTTGTTTGTCTTTTTTTGTTTTGCTTTGCTTTTGTTATGTTGTTGTTGTTGTTTTAACATTGGGTTTCTTGAACTCAGAGTGGCCCTTAAACTTCCTATTGTATAGTCAAAAATAACCTTGAACTTCTAACTCCTGAATGCTGGGATTACATGGGTGGGCCACTGTGCCTGGTTTGTATAAGTGTTAGGACTAAAACCCAGGGTTTTGTGCATGCTAAACAAGCACTGTATACACTGAGCTACATCCTCAGTGACTTTGAATTCTTGATTCTCCTACCTCCACTTCCCAAGGGCTGGGATTTCAGGTGAGCTACCTTTCTCTTCTCCTTTCTGTCTTCCCTCCTTTAGTTCTGTCTTGTCATTCCCTTCTTTTGAACCTGGGTCTTGCCATGTAGCTCCAGTCTGGCCTAAAAAAAATCTTGCTTTAACCTCTCAAGTACTGGGTTGCAGATATGTACCATTGTGTCCTGCTTTGGCAGGCATGTTTTCTGATGAATTGCTCGTTAATATCTTTCAGAACTTTATCATGAGTAGCCACTGGAGTGTCATCTCTCCCCAAGCCATTATTATTATTAGCACAAGAATTATGGGCCCTAACAGCACTAATGTGTCTTTGACTTCTGCTCTATTATAGACCCATTTCTTTTGTACTTGACACATACCTGGGTACTTAATAACTTAATAGGTCTATAAATGGATATGTGTAAGCTACTCACTAGGTGTACCTGGCTTACATAGGGCAATATAGAAGTATCATATCGGCCATGGCCTTGTGACCAGATAGTAGTATTCAACAATCAGGCCTCAAGAATTCTAATCAAAAGTTGGCTCCACATAGGCCCCTCTCTGTAACTTGCTGGAGCAGAAAGGCGAACATTTGAAGCTTCTTGGCAAGTTCTTCACAGCAGGTTAGGCTGTTGTCCTGCTTGGAGAACAATGGCAATAGAGTGGAGAGGGCTGTAGTTGCTGGCGCCATACATGGTGTTCTGAGCATTCACTTCATGCGCAAGGGCCTCTCTCCTTTTTGACTCTGTCACCAAAATCCAACAGGTGATCTGGACTGAGTGGAGCCCAGACTGAGGCTGAGCTCTGGGTTTGCCTGATGCGTGTGGTCTCTTCTTCCCTCCCTGTGCCAGGCCACGTGCTGTACGCCGACATCAAGATGGAGAACGGAAAGTCCAAGGGGTGCGGTGTGGTTAAGTTTGAATCTCCAGAGGTGGCTGAGAGAGCCTGCCGGATGATGAATGGCATGAAGCTGAGTGGTCGAGAGATTGATGTTCGAATCGATAGAAATGCTTAAGCAGTTGCCTTTTTTAAACATCAATACCAGACCTCTGAATTTGTATTTTTTCTTGTTAACCATTTTAATTTGTTGGCTGGATGTATAAAGATGTTTAAAAAATTCAGTTGCTTTTTGGGGTGATCTGAATTAATATTTTAATGATTGGGGTTCCATTTGACTGTTTGCATTGAGATTGCAATGTGCGCAATTTTTTTTGTAGTTGTGGCATCTTGTTGACATCAAATATGACTTTGATAATAAATACCAGTTCCTGAAAGTGGCTTGCTTTTTTTGTGTGTATATGTTGTAGAGGTGGCCATCTGAGTTCTGCAAGACTGGGGCAGCTGGTACTTCTTCCTTCCTGGGAGCTGTGTCCTCCAGGGATCTCACCCAGTTGCTGTTGTCTGTGGACCCCACTGTTTGGAGAGCAGACCCTAGTTATAGTAGGAACACTAGTACAGATCCAGGATCTTCTCCGGAGTGATAATAACAATCCTGAAAATCATCCTGTGGCTTTATTCTGTGAGTCCCAGACATTGGGTGAAGCTCACTTCAATTTGGCTTTTCTTTGTTCAAGACCACTAAGAATGTCACTATTTGGGAAATACTTCATGCTGATGTCCTGTTAGGCAGGAGTTCCAGTGAAGGACTGTTATAGACTCACTTGGCAACGCAAATGCCTGAAGCCCACAAGGAATTTTGGGACAGAGCTACTGGTCATCTAGGATATGTATGTGTGCGTCTTCAGCAGCGCCTTTCCTATTGGGTGGGCAATTGATTTTTCTTTTGTTTCACCTTTGGTCCCTTACATGTGCCTGTGTTCTGCTGTGTGTTCTAGTCAGAAAGAAGAGGACAAGAAACAAGGATGTTTTAACAAGGTTTTATGTGGGCATATTGGGTATTGCCAGGCTAGGATCCAGGGCTCCTGGGTGAGCAGTGGCTGGGCTGGTGGTTCTGGAACCCACCTGTCTGTCTGCCTTACTGTCCCTGAGGAAATGGTTGGTTGTCCAGAGGGTCTGCAAAGAAAGATGAATTCAAGTGATCCTGTGCCACAGAGGCGTGATAACAAGTATCCCCATGGGAGTCACTGTACATACCCCCAAAGCTGACATCATCGTATACTTCTGTTTCCCTGGCAGAGAGCACAATATTGTCAATAGGAGCCAACCTTGGTGTTCCCCATTCCACCCAGGCAGGACCAGTACTTACAAGGGCAACAGTGCAGTTCTGGGTACATAGCCATCTGCAGGAGAGAGCAGACAGAATGGATTCTCAACCTTAGCACTCTCACTCCTTTCCCTAGATGTGGGCCAAACACACTTACACTTGCCCTTAGGGTCCCGGCACAGCATCTCATCCTTGTTAGTAAACTCGATCACCTCCAGGATTTCTCCACGGCGGATACCCAGGTGCTTGCCACCCCCACGCCGGGTCTTGGCATTGGGGTCAATCATCATCTTTGTTTGAATCACAATCTCACCTTCAAACTTGGGGAACATCATGTTAACATGTTAAGACTTTCTGTATTCTTGGTTTTTTCCCCAGGATGGAAATCGTGGGCCTTGGGTACCAGTCATCCCAGGACTCATTCTTCACTCCATGTTCTCACCTTGAACTTCTTTCTAAACTCTCTCTCAGCTTTCTCTGCCTTCCTGATCTGTTTCAGCAGCTTGAGGTCTGTGGGTGGCAGCTGCTGTAGTTGAGTAGCGTTCTTCCTAGAAGACCCAGACATTGGAGTACTTATGATTAAGAAGTATCCTCTATTAGAGTCCCAGATCTCAGCCCAAATCACCCCATTTGCCCCATGTACCTGAGCTCTGCATCCTGCTGAGGCCATCTGGTGGCTTGCTGGGTAGACGGCACTCCATCTGAGGGCATTGGACAGAGTCAGGACAAAGGTCCCTAGCTCTTTCTCTACCCTAGTGACTTGATGGGTTGTGTTTGCTCTCTGGATCCTCAGGGCTTCCCTGAATTGACCACTCTACTCCTGTACTTTTCTCAGGGTTTATCAGTCCTTGTGGGTAAGGTAAGGTTCATTTTGGTGAGGAAAATAAAGGCTGAGAAGTTGTCTAAAATTGTAGAGATGGGATGGATTTGTAGGCCTTTGTGTTTGGATTTTTTGTTCTCACTATATAGTCCAGGCTGTCCTAGATCTATCTGCCTCTGTCCTTTCAGATGATAGCCCACAGAGGGGTGTATGTGTCATACTGAGTCAGTGCAGAGCTTGATTTCTACTCTGTAGGCAGAGATCTGGGTCCTGCTCAGAACCTGTACTGCACCTGCTTTTCTCATGACCTGCCTCAGCCTTGAGTGGTCTCATAGCTAGGAGCTGGAGTTAACAGGTATACTATGACAATACTGGGCTCTCTGGTTCTGGGTTATCCTGCAGCTTGTTCTGAGCAGGGCTGAACCCTGCCCCTCCAGGTGAGTTCCCAATTGACAAAAGATGTAGGGGGGCTATGTTTCAAAGGAACCAAAGAATAGGTGGTCCCTAGGCCACTCTGGTACTAGAAAGATCACTCTGAAATACTCAAAACAGACTTTGAGAGGCTCTGTGCTACAGGAAGGCTCACACATTGCACTGAAAGGAGAAATTCAGGGGTCTGATATTTGATCATGACCTTGAACAGTGACCCTTCCCCAACTATAGAGCTTCCCCTCCACAGAAGCAAACAAAAAGGGCCCAGAAAGGAGCAAGGGCTGGAGAATTTGAAAGCATCTGGCTTTGTATCAGGACCTCCAGCTGGAACAGTGAGAGCAAGCACATCCCAAGGCCAAAGACCCTCCTAGGAGCCCTAGTAAGCTAGTAAAACAGGAAATAGCTGGGAGGGGGGGTTGGGTGGGCGCTTAGCTGGAATCCCCACAGCTCTAAATCAATTGGCTGGGCCTAGTCTCGGATCCTTGAACTTCTTCATTGGCAATGGGGTAACTCCCTTGGCTACAAAATCATCAAAGCTCGTTCATAAAACCCCATGCTGTTGCCATGGAGACACCGATCGTGGAGCCCCTCAGACTGACTTAGAAGAAAGGAGAACCTGCTGCTGCGAGTATATATCTTGCTGGGACATTCTCTTGGGATGAACTGCAAGGAACCTGGTGGGTGCCATTTGCTTTGGTTTTGTTTGCAGGGTCTCATCCAGGCTCGTCTTGGTTGCTGCGTAGCCAAGGCAGATCATCCTGCTGCCTAAATGCTGGAGTTACAGTTGTACATTGTAATTAACCTTGCCCAGCTTTGGAACCTGATGCTTTCCTTATCCATGATCCTGCCATGACTCCTGCACGAGTGCTAGGTTATATGAAAGGAGCATGCCACTCATTCCCTGCTTGATAACGCCATCTTGTCTAGTTTGCCAACTATGGTTTCTGCAATTCTTTCATTGTTGTCCAGGCCTCTTGTCACATGCTTCTACCTACAGAAAGCCTGGCTCCTTGGGTGCCTCTGGGCATCCCCTTCATTACCATCTGGCCCACCAGCATCCAGTCTGGTCTGGATCACTTTATGTGTTCTTAAACTTGGATCATGCAAGCATGCCTTTGTAACTAATGTTTCATGGGTACCCAAGCCAACCACCTAGACCACCTACAAACCTCTGCCTCTGGGGCTGAGACTAGAGTCACTTGTGGCTTCCACAGCATCATACAGCTCATAGATTTCGTCCGGGTTCCTGCAGGGATACCTGAGATGAGGGCCTTCTTTAGCCTTATACCCATGCCTGGCCCCTTTCTCCCAAAACTCACTGCATGGTCTGTTGAGGTTGGGCTGGGAAGTGGGTCCCAGAAGAGCCAGTCTTCAGTACAGCTGTGGAAGAGAGAGAACGGGAAGGAAGTGGCTCTACCCAGAGATTTCCCCCTCCTCTGCCTGAACCACCTACTCTAACTCACCTGTGGCCGTTGCTGAGGCTCTCCGGAAGCTTTGGATATTGATGGGGACAGGTGGTAATGGGGGCTTGGCTGGAGGAGATCCCAGGCTGCTGGCTGAAGGCAAAGGCCTTCGCTGGGGTGGGTGCTGTACTTGGAAGTCTTCTGATCTCCAATTGGGTATCCCAGAGACTCCATACCCAGGGCTGAGGGGGAACTGGGGGCTGGAACCCTCAAAGGCAGAGGGCAGGGAGCACTCTGAACCAGGAAGTTTAGGCTTTCTGGGCAGACCCTTGGGAAAGTCAGGCTGGAAGAACTTGCCATGTTGAGGCTGCAGAAACTTCCTGGGGAGCGAGCTGAACTCAGGCTCCGAGGATGTTCTAGGGAGATGACCCAGTTCCTGCTCCGAGGGCTTCTTAGGAAGCACTTTGGGGGCTGGCTGCTGAGGCTTCTTGGGAAATTTGCAGACTTCGGGCTCCGAGGATGTCCTGGTAAGGTCACTTAGCTGGAGCTGTGGATGCTTCTTGGGCAATGCATGGAAGTCCGGCTGCAGGGAGTAAGATGGGGGATTACATGACTCAGGCTTCCAGGAGGGTGTCTGGGGGACCTCATAGGACATGGGCTGCTGTGGAGACTGTGTGCAACCAGTGGCCTGAAGAGATGGAGATTTCTTGAAATTCTCATTGAGCTCAGACTGCAGGGACTTCTTGGGAAAGGTACTGATGTCAGGCTCTGGCAAGTGGGGGTAAAACTCACTGGACCCAGGCTTGGATGTCTGAGGAACTTCGCTGGACTCTACCTGTGTCAGGGACTTCCTAGAGGAACCAACAGCCTGAGGCTGCAGTGGCTTCTTGGGAAAAGTACTGGACTCGAATGGCAAGGACTTCAGAGGGGCCTCACTGGATTCAGGCTGCCAGAACTTCTTGGGAAATGTAGGTTTGAGCTCTACTGGGGGCCTGGCAGGATTGCTGAGCTCAGATATCAGGGGCTTCTGGGTAGATATACTAGGCTCCTGGGGTGCCTCAAGCTGTGGAGACTTCTTGGGGAGTTCACCAAACTCGAGTTTGGGAAGCTTCTTGGGGAGATTAGTAAACTCAGGCTGTGAGGGCTTAGGGAGGCTGGCAAACTGGGGCTGTGGGGGCTTCTTGGAATCTGTGAACTCATCCTGTGAGGGCTTCTTGAGACCAGTGAACTCTGGATATAGAGGCTTCCTTGGGAAATCTTTGAACTCAGGCTGTGGTGACTTTCTGAGACCCTCTGACTGTGAGGCCTTCTTGGGGATGTCCGCAAACTGCAGCTGCAGGGGTTTCAAGGACACTGTGCTGAGCTCAGACTGTGAGGCCTTCCTGGGCTGCTCACTTAACTCAGTCTGTGGAAACTTCTTCAGGAGTTTGTTGAACTCAGGCTTTATGGGTTTTCTGGATGGTTCTCCAGGCTCTTGAGAGGCCTGGAACTTAGCTTGGAGGTTTCGGAAGTCCTGATTGCTTCCCTAAGAAGACAGATTATTCAGGAAGAGTCTCATACAAGAAAGCAGATGGAGAAACAACTAGGTACCTACAGATACAGTTGGTCATAGACATACAAACCCATCACACTCCATTTCCCTTTGGCTCCCATTCTACTGTTGTTTCTTCCTCAACCTTAGCTCTACCTCAGCCAGCTTCTCTTTTTGGGTAGGAACTATTCCTCAGGTTCCTGGAAGCCACACACCCCTGACCCCTCCACCTAAACTGGGTCTAACCTCATCTCTTAACAGGACCTAGCTCCTGATGCCTCTACTAGCCCATGACCCCCACACGGTACTTCCAGTCAGTGAAGTACTTCCCAATATCTTCAACCTTTGCGCCTTCTGCTCCCATTTGGTTCCCTCTTTGCCCCTTGCCTTACCACCAGGTTCTCCCCAGCCTGTTTTGTTCCGATTTCAAAATACATCCGGAATCCAACCACTTCTCACTGCCACCCCAGCTAGAGGAACTATCCCCATAGCCCTGAATACTGTGATGGACTCATCCCAGACAGGCCTGCTGAATCTCTCCATTCCCAACCTCTCAGTTTTCATTTTTCAAGGGAAAGCAAAAACTTCCTCCCCATCTCATAGCTTCTATCATGTTTGTAATGCATACATCTCAATACACGGGTCTGTCCTCTTCTTCCTCCATGTCTTTGCGACAATGCTCCTTTGGAGACAATCCTATTTTAATCAGTTTCCCTTGCCCAGTTGTCCACCTTCGCTGCCCTTCCTAACTGTTCTCTTTATATCTCCCATCACCTATCACATTTTTTATATTAGTTCTGCTGCAATGTCTTTATACCAGGTTGTTTTGGGGGTTTGTATTTTTGTAGTGTTGGGGATGGAGCCCAGTACTTTGCTAAGCAAGCTCTGTGGCATTGAGCCACACCACATCACTGACTAGCGTTTTTGTCTTGTTTGTTTGTTTATTGAGGCAGTGTCTAGTATATCCCAGGCTGGCCTCAAACTTGCTATGTAGCTGAGGAGAATAAACTCCTTATCCTCCTACCTCCACCTCCCACATGCTGGGACACCCAGTTTGACTAAACTGTTACAAGTTCTATTTGGGAAGCTAAAGAGATTGCTCAGTAGGCAAAGTACTTGTCATGAAAGTCTGACTACCTGAGTTCTATCCTCAGTACCCATACATAAAAAAGCCAGGAGCAGCACTTTGAGAGGCCTTGAGAGAAGATCCTCTAGGGCTTGCTGGCTAGCTGGGCTAGCTAAGTCAACAGGCTCTGGGTACAGTTAGAGACCCTGTCACGAAAAAGAAGGTAGCCATCAAGGAAGACCCAACCTTCACATACATCTAGACCATCAATGACTTCCCAGTGTCTGGCACATAGTAGGTACTCAGTAAATATTTACAGAAATAAAAGTCTAAGCAGGACTACAGACAGTCTAAGATGTGGGTATACACAGGAAGGCTCACAACACCCACAACCAGCAAGCAGACTCTCCACATGAGCGCATGTACTGTATGGTATGTTCAGAATATTCTGGTGCTCTCAGAGCTGGCCATTTGCCATAGGTTACAGGTACAAGTAGATAACAAGGCAATACCTTCTCTGAGGGACCTCTCAGCCTGCCTTCATCTAGAGTCAAAAAGATTGGAGGACAGGGAGGGCAGAATCGTGTGAGCCCATCTGAGATGGAGAGATTCCGAAACACCTCTGGGAAGGAAGTGGTTCTTTCTCAGAGTTAGACATTTCTTTGTTGAAGCCCTAGTTACTGAGTTGAGGCAACAGCTCTAGATAGAGATAAGGGTTAGCAGAGCATAGCTTGGATGACTGACTGGGGACAAAGCGGTGGTGGTGGAGGGGGAGGCTAGGGCAGGAGGTGCGTGACCCACTTATTCACCCCACAGGAAGCCTCTGTTCTCATCCCAAATGCTGACCTGGGGTGAGGAGATACCATTCCAGGCAGACCCAGCCTGCCCCGCTTGCAATCACAGATCCAAGCTTGATCCACAAGAGTTCAAGCTATGCCTTGGCTGTTCTCTGCCTTTGCCTGTAGCATTGCATTCTCAAAACTATTGCCAGCTCTATATATCTGCCGGGCTACCCATGGGGCCTATTTACCAGTTTCTCAGCTTTTGCTTGTGCCCCTTGTTTCTGGCCAGAATGGACTTCCACTAGGGGCTTGGGGACTCACCATAGCTTCAGGGGGTGATGTGGCTTCAGGGGGTGAGTGGGCTCTGAGCTTAGGCTGCTGCTTTGAGGAAGTATCTGTGGTTTCTGCTCCACTGACTGACACATCAAATAGGGGCTGTTGGGGTGGGGAGGGCAGAGGAGGAAGGAGGCGGAGATGGCCTGTCTGTCCCCTCCTTGTTCCTGCCTGCCTACTATTGTCCCCAAGCTCAGGTCAACATACCTAAGCACATCTCTAATGCACACAGTTACTAGCCGTCACTAGCCTCTTGATTCCCTATTGTCCCCTTTACTACTTAACACTTTGGGGTCTCCAAAGAAGCAGGCCAAGCCCAAACTCAGGACAGCCAAAGGGACAAAGTACCCGAGTGGGGATGATACAGTTTGCTCTGGGGCTTAGGAAGTCTCTGAAAAGAATTAGAGCTAGGATATGGCTGGTGCAATGGTGAGGACATATCTGTCGTCCTGTGTTGCTTCATCTACCTTCCTTGTTTCGACACATGTACTCTCAACAGGACTTCCCTATTCAGGTAACAAATGCTCACCAGCCAGGCCTGGGTACCTAGCATAAGGCTCGACTGGGATAGATTGGGGTAAGGTGGGGTATAAGAATGAATGGCAGCAGATAGTCAAAGATAGCACTGCTTGGAGGAGTGCACCTTATAAGGCAAAGAGGAAAAAAAACCCCGCTGGATACACCGCCTAAACGAAGACAGTATAACCTTGGATATGACAACACAAGCATCTAAGACTGCCCAGTATAGGAACAACTGGAGAACCACCATAAATGGGCCACCCATGCAAGCTTAACAATTGCCATTGATGATAATGTTAAATATTTGCCACTGAGGTGAGGGAATATCATTGCCCCTGTGGAGGTAGGGGATTTTAAGGACACATAAAGTTCCCAGTGGTTAAAGGAAGTAGAGAGAAGAAACCAGAAGACTGGGTTGCAAGAAAATGGAAACGGCCCTTGAGAATCCAAAGAAGGACCTAGACACAGGTAAAGGAGAATCCTGATGGCAAGATTCAGTCCACAGGAACAAAACACTCAGTAGAGATATTCTCAGTTTGGAAACAGAATAGAATTTCTTGAGCTGTTAAGAGAAGGATCTCTTCCAGAGACTATGGCTTCACCTGTCTGGGATGTGGTCTGAACAGGAGGATTATTTGGGCCCTGGCAGGGTGGTTTCAGTACACAGGTGAGTATAAGTGTGTTGATATCACTGGAGTCACCCTGATACAAAGCACATGTTCTAGGCCCCTGGAGCAGAGGTGGGGGTTCCGTACAAATCTAAGGCTAGCCTAACCTATCCAGTGAGTTCTAGACCAGCCAAAGCTGTGTAGTGAGACCCTGATTCAAAAAATGAAAGAAACTTACTCCCAAAAGTACATGTTCTCGTTAGGTATAGTGGCACACATCTGTAATCTCAGTACTTTGGAGACTGAAGGCAAGAGGATCTGCATATCCAGCGTCAGGCTACAAAGTTGAGATCTTATCAGTAGCGCATAGTGTGACCTTTACCCCAGCACTTGGGCAGAGGCAGACAGTTCAAGGCCAGCCAGGGTTACATAGTGAGACTCTGTCTCAAAAAAGAAAAAAAAAATTGAGACCCTGTTGAAACAAAATCTGCTCAGTAAATCTGAGCAGTTCTGTTGATAGCTACTTGTATAGCATGCACAAAGCTTTGGGTTTGAGTTACAGAACCACATAAAACAGCACTTGGGTGGCGCAGCCTGTAATCCCAGCACTCGAGAGGCAGAGGCAGGCGGAGCTCTGTGAGTTCAAGGCCAGCCTGATCCACAGAGCAAGTCTCAGGACAGCCAGGGCCACATAGAGAGACCCTGTCTCAAACAAAAACCAGCACTTGGGAGTTTAAGACAGGAGGATCAGAAAATCCCATAGTTTGAGGCTATCATGGTTTTCATAGTACCAGTCCAGCAAGAGACACAGTGAAACCTGGTCTTAAAAACAAAATAAATGAATGTTTTGGCTTAGGTGACAAGTCTGCTATTGCATGGTATGAGACTGGTGGGTTAGCAAGAACATGTTTAACTCTTGGGAATGGACCAAACTGTTGAGGCAGGGAGACAAGCATCAAGATTCTGATGCCTCTGTATTTCCATACTGGGTCATAGTTCCCATAGGAGTCTCAGGTGGACAGGGATAACCAAGTCTGTGTTTGTGAGTTTCCAGAATCATGGTGAGTGGAGTCAGTAGGGATATGAAAGAAGTCATGCCTATAATCCCAGCTACTAGGGAGGATGAGGCAGGTGGATTACAGATTCAATTCAGGTTTGCTAATTAACTGAAGACCCAGTCTCACATCAGAAAACAATGGGCCAGTGAGATGGCTGGGATGGTGGTGGTAAAGACACTTGCTATATGAGCCAGATGACCCAAGTTCCATTCCTGGAACCCACATGAGGTGGCGGGGAAGAAGCAGCTTCACAGCTTTCCTGTGTGTGATACCCAATATGCGCACACACAACACAAATGTGCTGACCCAGAAACACTGTAGGCAATCAAAGCCAGCACAAGTAAAAGGCCTAAATGACAGCTGGTGATCGTCCAGGCTGTCCACTCTGGAGCAGGGATGCATGCAAGGTGATCTGTAGGCTCCCAGCATAGCCGCCAAGGGCCTCCCCACTCTATGTGGCCTGCATGACCGTGACCAGTTGGCTTGAAGTGAACTATGGAGCCAGAAGCCTGAAATGATTGAGGGCCAAAAAAATGATCACGGTGTGCCTGGAGCAGTCAGAGGAGTTCTTTGAAGGAGAGGCTGCAGCCCAGGTTGCTGAGATCTGTGAGCTGGGATCCAGGACCATGGCCACTTTCCACCTTTCAGCCAGGGTAATGATAAGCAATCTGGTATCACTCAGGTGACAAAACTGGCTGGGTAATTGCCTAGCAGTAGCCCTGCACCATCTTGCCCTGCAGACAAGTCTCCGGGAGTTTGCTCAGTCTGTTCAAGTCAACCTCTGCCTCTGAGCACTTGCTCAGGCAGAATACTCTGTAGGGTCACAGCTTGAGGTTGGGAATTGTGGGAGTTATGGGGTGGGGTGGGGTGGGGAGGAGGCGAGGGTGTTTAGCAAAGCTTCTCAGAAGAGCAAAGGTTGGGTATGTGAAAAGTAGGGAGGATACTAGGCTAGTGATTTGGGCAGTGAATGGGTGTGGGGGAAGTTCTATAGTTTCCTGGTTTCTGTCCCCAGTACTCAGCTCCTGGGACAAGAATCACTGAGCAGACATTTCCAAATCTAGTCTCTCCAAAGTGCGAGCATTATGACATCCACTTTATTGTGGGTGTGGGTGTATGAATCTGTGCTTATGTTTACAGAGGCCAAAGGTTGCCATCAGGTGTCTTCCTTTATTCTCCAACTTAGTTTTTGAGACAAGGTCTCTCACAAAACCTGACGCTCACTCTTTGGCTAGCCTGGCTGGCCAGGAGGTCCCCGTTACCCACCTGTCTCCACTTCCCACTAATCGCTTTCTATTTATTCTTTTACTTTGGCTTAATAAATTCACTTATTCAAAACCAAAAGTATGGTTGTTGTACTTCATTCTCTAGAGCCTACAAACAGTGAAGCTGGGTAGAGAAGGCAGGACTATGACAGTGATGTGGGGCTTGCAGGACCCGGCTCATCTGGTGACTGGAAAAGAGGTGACAAAGCATAGTTCTGACTCAGAGTTAGCATACAAGGTAAGAGTAAGTGGGACAAAGTAGGGTGGGACCAAGGAGGACTTTCGGTTTTTCTTCTCCAGATTCTTATATTTCCCAGAAGCAGCAGTTGTGAAGAGTTATGGCCATACAGGAATATGAGATTTTTTGAGAATCCCTTTGCGCTAGAACAGGATCTGTGTTTGCGTGTATTGTCTGTGAGGGAGTACATGTAACCAAGCCAGCACATGTGGAGATTAACAGAGGATGCCTTCCTCAGTCACCGAGACAAGGTCTTTCAACAGAACCGTTAACTCACTTTTTCAGCTAGACTGGCTGGCTACTAAGGCCTCAGGACCTGGCTCTTTCTGCCCCGTCCCGGCCACAGACATATGGCACCATGCCCAGTTTTAAAGTGGGTGCTGGGAATCTGAACTCAGATCTTGGTTGTACCTAGTATTACATCTCTCCAGCCCCAGACAGGAGTCTATCCAGATAGCAGTAGGTCCCACTGAGGACTGGTGAAAGACTGCTTTCCCGGGTACTCTGGCTGGAGCTAGACGAGAGGCATGGCCTGGCATATTGTGTATGTGTGTGTTATGTATTCCATATGTAGCTGGGATGACTTGGATTTCTGATCCTCCAGACTCTACTCCCCACCCAGTTCTGAAATGAATGCCTCCATCAGCACTCCTGGTGTTGGTGCTGGAGGTAGAACCCATAGCTTTGTGCAGGCTAGGCAAGCACTTACTGAGCTACATCTCCATCCTTGGTACATTCTTAAATAGGAACCTCTAACTCTCTAGAGCTGGAACTGGGGCAGACGCCAGCACCAGAAAGGGGTCTGCAGATGAAGATAAAGTTCAGTTCTCCAGTCAGGCGGTGGTGGTGCACACCTTTAATCCCAGCACTCAGGAGGCAGAGACAGGCGGATCTCTGAGTTTGAGGCCAGCCTGGTCTACAAGAGCTAGCTCCAGGACAGGCTCTAAAACTACAGCGAAACCCTGTCTCAACAAAACAAAACAAAACAAAACAATCTTTTTGGGCTGGAGAGATGCCTCAGAAGTTAAGAGCATGGGCTGCTCTACCAGAGGTCCTGAGTTCAATTGCCAGTGACTACATGGTGGCTCACAACCATCTATAATAAGATCTGGTGCCCTCTTCTGGCCTGCAGGTGTATATGCAGTCAGAACACTGTATAGAATATAAATAAATAAATCTTTTTTTTTTTAAAGTTCAGTTCTGCATCCAGCTCTGCCTACCTATCAACCACAGCCACCAAGGCTTTTTTTTTTTTTACTCCTGTGAACCCCTTGGTCTCAGAATCAGGGGGCTCTAGCTTACCCAGATCTAGCTTTCCACAATGCCTTCCTAATTCTTGATATTTAAAAAAAGAAAACACAATTTTTTTTTTGAGATGGTCTTGCTATGTAGCCCAGGTTGGCCTTGAACTTAAGAAAAAAGAAAGCGATCCTCCCATCTCTGCTTCCTTAGTGCGTGGATATACCACCATGCCTTGGAACTTTTTTTCCCCTTCTGTTTTACTGTGCTGTAGCTTGGCTGGAACTTGCCACTTATATCAAGCCAAATGCTAGGATTAAAGGTGTGGCCATCAGGCTTTAGGAGGACAACTTTAGAGTTGATTTTCTTTCCCACCTCACGGAGGGTTCTCAGTTCACACTGACATTATCAGGGTTGCTTGTGCAAGCACTTGAACATGATGAGCCATCTTAATGGTCCCGTGTTTTGTTTATTTTTCAAGACGGCTTTCGAGGAACTAGCCCTGTATAAATTCAGAGATTTGCCTGCCTTTGCCTACTTGTTTTTTGGTTTTTAAATAAAGGAAAACAACTGAAAATTCTATCTTATCTGGTTTCTGGAAGTTGTGGAACAGAATGGTGGGCACTGTCTGCCCCTACTTATAGCTGGCTAGGGTGGCACTGAGCTGGAGACCTGGATTCCAGGGCTGCGGTGCCAGGTGGACAGTGACAAAAGTATTGGAGGAAGGTCAGGTTCTGTGAAGCCAATTCCAAGTCCCCTCCCATGGTGTGTTAGTACCCTGGACCCAGTAGGTGGCAGCCTACTGCTTATTTGAGGGGAGGGCAGGAGAAGAGTTCACCCTCATTCTGCTCTTGCAGGAGACTCAAGTTTGGTTTCCAGCACCCACAAGTGCCTGGGGATCTCACACCCTTTTCTAATCTCCATGGGCATTGCACTCATGTTCACACACACACACACACACACACACACACACACACACACACACACACAAATTAATAAAAATATCTTATCTGAGGGGCAAGGGACCTAGGACACAGCACAGGCTGGCTCATCTTGCCTCCTTTATTATCCCTTCCTCCCTCAAATTACAAAAATCTCTGCAGGCTCTCCAACCCAGCCCAACACAGCTGGTTCAGAATTGTGAAAGAATGAGATGCTCCCCCTCTGACAGTTGTGACACCACAGGAGCAAATGAGATTGGGTCTGTGTGGCGCTGAGGAGGTGGCAGCTGAGCCTGGGCCTCATCTCTTGCCTCAGGCTCCATGCTCAAGCCTTCCTCAGCCTTACCCGCCCGGGAGTCGGCACGACCCCGGCGCCAGGTCTGTGGGGGTGCTGGGGCGGTGGTACTGAAGGTGTAGTGTCATGGTGGGCCGTGAGGCCGTGGAGAAGTCACACTGCATGCACGAGTAGCAGCCACGTGTGTGTTCCCACACGATGTGGCTGGGGGCCACGTACCCTGCAGGCAGGCAGGCAGGCAGACCGTCGTCAGTCCCGGGTTCCACCCCAAAGGACCTTTCCACAGGGTTGGTGGATGTCAGCCACGGCAAATTAGACTTTTCCCTACGTTCATTCCCCTCAGCATCCAGGGTCCTTTCTCTTGGGCTTGACTGCCCAAGACTGCCAATCACTGAAGGCACCAAGTTTGGCTCCCATCCCTGGACCATTCAGATACCGACAAGCGCAAGTTTTTACACAACGCCGACGCAGATGAAGGTATAGGTGCCAGGCATTTGAAAGGTAAAAATCATGTATTTCAAAGGAGGCCCTGCTGCTTCCGAGCATACACAGGGCCGGCACAGGGCACAGGATGAAGGCCCCTCCACCCTGCCCTGGTCGTCACCTGCACGCACCTGAGGGCGCATCGGAGCCGCCCTGAGGTCTTCTGGGACTTCCAGCAGCACCTGCAGGAAAGAGGCAGGTAAAGTTCGGAATAAAGGTGGGCCTAACCAGCTTTGCAGGCAACTGGTTCCCACACTCACCTTGACTCTTTTTCCAGATGGCAGTGCTGGAAGCTGGAGGTCCTGGAGCAGCAGCCAGGAATGGGCGCAGTCGCGGGGGACTCAGTCCAAAGGGCGCAGGGTTCAAGTAGGGAAGGAAGGGCCCACTGGGGGCAGAGGTGAAAGGCTCAAGTAATGGGAAAGGCAGACTTAGAGTAGATGAAGGGTCAGAGTCTGTGGGGTGCTCGGGCACGGGTGGCTCTTTGTCTAGGGCAGGGGGTGGTGGTGGGACTGGGCTCTGAGCATGCTCTGCACAAACATGCAGATGCTTGAAGAGGGAGCGGTGAGTGCGGAAGCGCAGGAGGCAATTCTCACACCTGGGGGTAGACACAGGACTGAACTGTCTCCTGGGCAACAATAGGAAGGGGCCTAGTCATTGCTACCCAGGGACCAGGATGTGGGAAGGGTATCTAGGTTGAAATCTCTGTGACTCTGTGCCCAAATGAAGGAGCCTGCTCTACAAGCCTTCCCTTATGGAAGTCTTAATCCTTCCCGACCTCTCCAGCTCAGAGCCTCAAGCTCTGACTTCCCTTGGGCAGCCAGTTTTCCATATAAGAAGTGAGATGGAACCGGACAGAACCACAGCATGTATACTTTGCCACTCCAGCTGATCCTTAGTCAGAGCGACTTACTCTCATTCACATCCATCCTCCATGCACTGCTGGGGCTGTTTTCCCAGACCATGTTCATGCCCCGCCCCTCCTCCGTACAGACTAGAAAGGGATCAACAGAGCGGAAGGTCCAGGTCTCACTTGAAGTAGCGGTTGGGCTTGTAATGCAGCTTGCCATGGGCCACCAGGTCCTGCATGCTGGGGAAACTCTCAGTGCAGCTCAGGGCTGAGCATCGGAAGAGTTTGCCTGGTAGAGAGACGCGGAGGGCAAGTGTGGAGTGGGTGGTCAGGACTGACGGGAGGGGGGTGGGGGGTTTTCTGCTTCTGCACCCTGACCGGCCTCACTGTCGCCAAAATCCTCTCCTACCTTCCAGTGATTGTGTGGGCGGGCAGTGGGTACGGAGATGCTGTGCCAGGTCACGAATACTGGGGAAACTGAGGCAGCAGCCAGGGCTAGAGCAGGGTATCTGTTTTCCTGCAGAATAAATGGATGTCATCAATTTTTCCTTACTGACCCCCCATTCTCAAAGCCTTGAACAAGTTCCCCTCCCCCCATTACTAGAATAAATTGCCTGGAAAGGCTGGATAGGTTTGACTGCTACACCTGACAAAGCCTTGATGCTCAGTAAATGGTAAGGAATCCCCCTAGGTGGGATACAAGGTGATTCCTGATCCTGCACCATCTCAGTCCTACCGAAGGACCTATGAAGGCCCCATCACAGATCACCTGGTGGTAGACGTCTTCTGGGCAACCACAGGTCCTCATTGGCCCCCACACCTGTGCTGGTTGAGCCTGGCTGGCAGGTGTCTGGGGCTGGAGCGGCAACCTGCTGAGGAGGTCCTCCACGGTCCCACACTGGTGGTATGGGTGTCGGGTTAGGGCCTGGCTCCTCCACAGAGGAGAGCGTGGCTGTAGCTACCACATCTGGAGATGCCACCTCCTTGTCGGGCTCACTGGAGCTGGACTCTGCAGTGGCTAGCATGTCCGGGCTGGGCTTGGACGGTTCCTCCTGGTGCAAGAAGTGGCTAGAATAAGGCTGGGTTCACAGTCTGCCTAGGTCGGAGGGAAGTCTTTCCATTCCTAAGGCCCACAAGACTCGGGGTTTCTAACTCTCTCACCCCCGCCAGATATTACCCAGCCATTCCACTTTATGAGTCACTAGCAAGATGAGTTATGGGAGGTGAGAGCAAACTGAGCTACTGTCTCCTAATTTCAGTTGCAGAAGAAGGTATATATCAGGGATTATGCATAAAAGAGCATCGTTAACATCCCTTCTCCAACTTTGCCAGGAGAAAGGCACCATGGGGCGGAGGCGTAGCCTAGGAAAGTGGGCGAGGGTCCGGCCTGGGAGCAACTTGGAAGATGCTGCAGGGCCTACAACGATGGCCGAGCTAGAGCTGTGCAGAGGATCTAGGAGATGCTCAGGGCCAGGATGTGTGAAGTTTAGGGGCCCGATCTCGGGCAGAGTGGGCGTGGCCCAAGCAAAGCCAGGCCTAAATGAAGGGGCAGTCAGCGGCGGGCGGGGACCCGGATATAGGGGCGGGGCTGGTGGGGGGTGCGCGCCGCAGACCGCTCCCTATCAATTCCCGCTGCTCCTCCGTGCCCGCGTGCCGGATGCCACGCTCACCATCCTCCCCTCAGCTGGACCTCTGGTTCGGGTGCCTTCGGTGGCTCCGGCAACCAGCAGCGGCGACTGCCTCGGCGACACAGGGTCTCGATCACGTCGGCGCCATTTTTTCCGCTTCTCAGATCTCGCGAGATCTGGGGTGTGGCCTAATCCTGAGCGCTCCTAGGAGGAGGGGGCTGACGCTTGCCTGCTGCTCCTAGACAGGGGAGAATTTTGTGACAGTAACTGCAAAAGCGAAGTAAAGCTCCTACCTGAAAAATCTCTCCAGGCCCTAGCGTCCTTGCCTGCAAAATGAGCACCTCCATCCTTTCCCTGTATGCCCCATAACCAACTCTGGAAAGGCAAAAAGCAGTACTTTTTCTTCTTTTTGTATACCAGGTCAGGTTGACTTCAAACTTTCAGTCTTCCCACCTCAGCCTGTCAGACGAGTGTTCCCATACTGTTTGCTTTTAATTGGCTTACTTTTCATTGAAAATTGACAACAGCTCACCACCACCACATTATTATTATTATTGTTGTTATTGTTATTATTATTTGTCTGGGTGGTTCTTACACAAAGGTTGACCTTGAACTTGGATGCTCCCACACTGGGTTTCAGGTGGTACTAGGTGTCGAACCCAGAGTTTTCCTGTGTGTTAGGCAAACACTCCACAAACTAAGCTACATCCTTAGTGATACACAGACATATGCAGGTGAATCTATGTGTGCACAGATGGGAGCCTCCATATGGAGGCCCAAAGTAAACATTGCCTTCCTCAGGTGCTCTACACTTTATTTATTGAGGCAATGTCTTTTTACTGAAGCTAGAGCTTACCAGTTCCCACTAGTGTAACTTGCCAGAAGATTCTCTGTGTCCACCTCCCAAGTGCCCCAATTACAGGAAACTGCTATGTCTTCCACCCAGGGAGTGCCAGGGATCCAAATTCTTCCTCATTTACATGAATTCTGTGAGTATGAACCCTGATCCCTCATGTCTGCACAGAGCCATCTTCCTAGCAAGTTTCAAATTTTTCAGTGTATCCAAGTGTGCAGTAAGAATGAATCTGTTGGGGCTGGAGAGATGGCTCAGTAGTTAAGAGCACTGCTGTTCTTCCAGAGGACCCGGGTTCAATTCCCAGCACCTACATGGCAGCTCACACCTGTCTGCTACTCCTAGGAGATCCAATGCCTTCACATGGATGTACATGTGAGCAAAACACCAATGTACATAAAAAATGAAAAAAAAACATGAATAAATCTGTTGTAATAGCCTAATTCAGAACTGTGGACCTCAGGTTTAGTGAATAGGTAAATCCCACAAGTAGCAAGGTGTGAACATGAATCCCAAGTGCATTGGTGTCGTGCAATGAGGTTTCCCGCCCATTCTACTCCTTGTAAGTGCACACTATGTGCCAGGAAGGGACAGTAGTGTTGCTCTTGGGGGGCTGGAGTCAGCCACTGGACACAGAGTGACAATAATCAACAACAGCAGAGAACTGATCTTGGATCTACCCCATGAGATAAGAAAACAAACAACAGAAGTGCTGTAGAGCTGATGAGTTGGGGAACCTGTCTGAGGGGGACTGGAGCTGAGCCTTGAGACCTGGGAAAGCTGAGCACTCGGGAAGCTGGCAAGGAACAAGTTCCCCTTTCCTGGGCTACGGTGAGGAGATCTCTCCACTGTGGAAACAGAATGAAGACGTGGTGTGGAGGCCAGGAAGAGAACTTGGGTAGTCCTGTAGGCCCCGTGAGAGGTGGAAATGAGAGAAAATGTGGTTTCTGATGCGTCACAGATGAATATTATTTTTCCATTTTCATGTGTGTGGTGCATGTATATGTGCATGCATGTTAGTGAAGGTGTTTCATGTGGGTACATGTGCACATGTGTGTGGGTACATGTGTACCTGGTTGCTTATACATGGGAAGGCTGGAGGTTTGTGTGGTGATTAATTCTCCATGACTCTTCGTCCATATTCAGTGAGACAGAACCTCTCGATAAAGCCCAGATCTCACCAATATGGCTAGTCTTGCTCTGGGGATCCTCAGTCTCCACCATCTGAGGCTGAAGTTACAGAAAGGCCATAGTGTCTACCTGGCATTTACCTAATATCTGGGGTTCAGAACTCAGGACTTGATGCTGCTGTGGTAGGTGCTGTTGTGTGACAAATACCGTTTCTAGGGACACACAAACATGTTTACTCACCTTAGATAGGGAGCCCACCTTGGAGAACCAAGAGTTTTTACTGTGGTTACTTATAGGAATATGTGTGAGGGGTTACTTACAGAAGGAGAAATGACTCAGAGACAGCTGCATCATCAAAGCCCACCCCTTAATGTGTGACAGCGCACAAAAGCCGGAACCCTGGAGCACACTGTAGGCAGCTCAGCAGGTTGGAGGATGTCCTTTCCAAGTGATTTAGTTGGTCTAAACCTCTTCCAGACAGTTGGCGGCTCTGAGTCCTATTTGCAGACTGACTTTTGTGAAAGTGATTCTCAGCAACCTGTGCTGCTTACTCTGGCAGGGAGGGGTCCCTGTGAATTTGGTCAGTTTCAGGGACATCCTGAAGCTATTTTGAATTGTTGATCTTCTGGCTTTAGGAGTTTCCCTGCCGGATGGGGGATGGAACAGCTACTTACACTGGGGAAGGCACAGCATCTCTTTCTGGTGATCATTTGGAGGATAGGTTTTGGGGTAGTTGATAAAGTAGAATTTAGATCCCAGATCCTTATGCATTCAAGCTTTCAAGAGATGTTTATTGAGTCATAAACAACTGTAGACTTTATATACCACATATTTCTAGATAAACTAAGAGTCTGTATGTGCTGCTTAGGCAAAGAAGATGGTTAGAAGACATTTAGGAACTGAGAAAGATGGGGGCTGGAGAGATGGCTCCAAGGTTGAACTCTTGCAGAGAACCCAAGTTCACATGGATGCTCACAAATATCTCTAACTCGAGTTCCTGAAAATTGGCATGTCTTCTGCTGGCATTTGTACTCACACAGATACACACATACATATAGACAAATAATAAAAATAAATTTTGAAAAAATAAATTAAAATTGAGAAAGGGGTTGGGGATGCCATTTAGTTAGTAGACTGCTTGGCTACCATGCACAAAGCCATAGGTTTGTCCCTAGAATCACACAAACCACCTGTGGTAGGTGTGCTTGTCACCCCAGCACCGGAAGTAGAGTCAAGAAAGTCAGGAACTCAAGGTCATCTTCAGCGATACATGGAATTCAATACTATTCTGTGTCATGTGAGATCTTGTCTCAAAAAACTAAAACAGGCCAGGAATGTTTAATCTTTAATTCCAATATTTGGGAGGTAGAAGCAGTCTCATCTCTGCGAAAAGGCCTGCCTGCTTTACATAAAAGTTCCAGGCTAGCCAGGGCTACGTAGTGAGACCATATCTCATAAACAAACAAACAAATCAGAAATCTCCAAGTAACACCTCCCCAACAATAACAACAAATTCAAGAGGAGGCCCAAGGACATAGCCCAGTGCCAGATTAAAACTGTGTCACCGGCCACAGTGCAGGGATTAAAAGTGCGTCACTGTGCTCAGCCTTCTTCAGATTCTTTGTTACTGGAATCACAGGTGTGTCACCATGGTTGCCTAGTAAGAGCTTTTTTAAAAAGAGAGGGTCGGGGTCTGGAGAGTTGATGGCTCAACATACAAACAAAACACTCATACACCTAAAATGAAATAAATATACTTAAAATTTATTTTTGAAAACAAAAACAACCAGACATGGTCTTCCGAATAGGCCAACATACAGAGAATAAGAGACTGTTGAATACTCAGCTCTAAATGGCCCCTGTATGTTATACCTCTCCCTCCAGGGGTCATCTTCTCAGAAGAAATATCAGAAATAGGGTAGGAATCAGAGATGGAAGGTAGCATCAAGGGAACAGTGACCCCTGGTAGGTTGACCACACACCAAGGCAGGCCCCATTCCCAAGAATAAAGCGACAATACAAGCTAGATTCGATGGGGACATTCAATAAAAGAAAGACAGAAAAAAAATCGTCAGGTTTATTTGACATGGATGGTTGTGGCAGCAGCTGGAGGTGTTGGTGAATATGTTCAAAATATGTGTGTGACAGATTCAGACATAAAAGAAATAAAGAAAAATAAGCCACGTAAAAATGGAAAATTCACAGAGGGTCTGGATTATGTATTTTATTGTGTTTTCTTTAAAACTTTTGACTGTGAAGGAGCTAAGTACAAAAAACATTTCATTAAATGGGCTTCTAAGCTGAACCTGCATATACGTTCTAAAGGTATCTTGACTTCAGAATTTGGATCTAAGGATATCATGTTTCTTCTTTTGTTTTCACAGAGGATGAGACCCTGTGGATTGCTTCTATCCCAGTATAGTATGATAGACCACGCCCTTCTGAAAGGTTGCTGTGAACACCTTCAGAAAATTACTTCACCCAGCTGATGACTGAGATGAACCTGGCACACAGGTTACACCATGAAAGATCTGATTAACAGTGCCCCCACTCAGCAGGAAGCAGTTTGGAGAGAAATATCTGTGCCCATATTCCCAAATATTGTTTATAAATGTTCTTTTACATTTAAAAGGGGATATGATATAGGTATGAATAATTTGCATTGGTATAAATCTTGACTTATTGATACAAGTTTAAGGTCAATTTTGTTATATGTATATGTATTTCTGATATTGATTAAGGTATTGTGATTGTGTAGTTCATTTTAGAAATGTAATGTTTAATTAGCAAATATAGGTAGTTAATGGATAATCATTGATAATAGTCAATCTTGTAGTCATGTTAATTAGATTTTCTAGATATAAAGATATATTTCAGTTAGATAGGCATTCTTCATATCTTTCAAAGACTACAAAATATGGCATTTAATGTTTTAATAATTTAGGGCTTTTCATGACAATGAGACACGTCTGCTCCTGGCAGCACCAGCTACTTCAAAAGGAAGATGGGCATCGAAGAGGCTCCTTATGGAGTTGGTCAGCCATTTGGGCAAGAAACTGCTCTTGCCTGGACTGTTGTATAAACTGGACACAAAGAACCCACAGAGAGGACTGCTGAACTTGCCTAAAGGTGAGATGGTCTTTTGGGGTTCCTGATTGGTGAAAGAGTCTGCGAGACGTTCTGCAGGACACAGCAGAAAGTGACTGAACTGCCTTTGAATTTTCCTGCTTCATGGAAATGTCTACTGGATACTATGGGCCTGTAGGCCAAAGATGGATGCCCCAACGATACAGAGGGTGACTGTCCAGGCAGCGAGATGTCTCTGTCATTTCTAGAGTTTTGGAAGTTGCTTACTCCTTGTTTGCTTAGGTAATATTATATCCTTCTGGAGTCTTTGATGGTTTCCCCTTGTTTGCTTAGGTAATATTATATCCTTCTGGAGTCTTTGATGGAGTTGAAGAATGGATAGTTATAGTTTTCCTTAGTTATGATAAAAGATAAAATAGATATAAATATTGTAACTGTAATTCTTGCTTGATAACTCTTTTGTTATATGTAATTTTACTATGTTAAAGTGAAAGCCTTCCTTTTTGTTTAAACAGAAAAAGGGGAAATGATGGAGGAGAGTCATCTGTCTATGTGTTACTGCCTTGGCCCTTTAATAGGACAGAAAATTAAGTAGGTGGAGTAGACAGAACAGAATTGTGGGAGAAAGAAAGCAGAGTCAGGCAGATGCCTCAGGCAGTCGCTATGCCTCTCCTCTCTGAGACAGATGCAGGTTAAGATCCTTCCTGGTAAGACACCACCTCCTGGTGCTAAACAGATTACTAAATATTGGTTAAAGCAAGATGTGAGAATTAGCCAATAAGAGGCCGAAACTAATGGGCCAGGCAGTGCTTAAATGAATACAGTTTCCATGTAATTATTTCGGGTAAAGCTAGCCGGATGGCGGGAAGTGGCCCGTCACCTCATCACTACAGATGCTCCTTCAACAGGAGCTGAGAAGGCAGGCCATTTCCCACATTTGTCTGACGGATGGAGTAGCTGGGAGACTGGTGCATCTGGCACGGTCACCCAGCTCCTGTGACAGAAAAGCAAACCTGGCGCCATCCTCAAAGTGGTCAGGATGTGCTGAAGTCATTCTGCTTCTTCTATTGTAATTATGAGGTCACCTGCGGAAGAGGTGTTTTCAGCCTACCTGACAGAAAGGACATAAGCAAGACATGACGTAAATCATTCCACGCTGCCTAGGAAACAGAATGCCAACGAAGCTTTTGTTACTGCCCCCAGTTTACATTGATATAAAAGCTGTTTGAAAAATAAATGCGGATTTCAGGATTTGAATAATCATTGAAACTCCCTCCCCATACTGTCATGTGAATTGTGTCTTGAAGGAGGATTCTCATTGGCTAATAAACAAAAACTGCCTTGGCCAGCCCTTAGGTGGGTGGAGTAGACAGAACAGGAAGAAGGAAGTGAGGTAGATGGCTCAGTCAGATGCCACACCTCTCCTAAGTTAGGCAGACTGCTGTGCCTCTCCTCAGAGAGAGAGATGCGATGAAGCTCCAGCCCAAGATGGACGTACGCTAGAAACTTCCCGGTAAGACACCACTCGTGGTGTGACATACATTATTAGATATGGGTTAGTCAAGATGTGAGTAAGAGGCAGAAAATAATGGGCCAGGCAGTATCTAAAAGAATATAATTTGTGTGTTGTTTTTCGGGGCACAAACTAGCCGGCGGCCGAGAGCAGGGCGGTGGGAAGCAGCCCACAGCTAATCACTACAGTGTCTTTAATATTTTCACGCCTCTATACTGGTAAGAATGATTTATGTTGGGCTAGTCCTTCACACATTTCACTGCTAGGGTGGAACCCAAGCCTTCATGCATGCCAAGCAAACACTACTAACTAAGCTACATCCCCAGCATGTTCCTTTGTTGTTGTTGTTTGTTTGTTTGTTTGTTTTGGTAAGGAAAATTTATTTATTTAAAAATTGTAATTAATTTATTTTGCTATGTGTGTATGGGCAAACATGTACCATGTTGTGCATTTAGAGGTCAGAGAACAGCTAGCAGAAATTAGTTCTCATCTCCATCATGTGGGTCCTCAACACGCAAGCACATGTTGTCAGCATTGTAGGAAGCACCTCTACTTGCCAAATCATCTGCTGGTCTTAAACAATTTATGTATTATTATTATTTTAAATATTTTTATTCCTATTTATGTATATAAGTATTTTGCCTACACGTGTGTATGTGTACCCCGTGTGTGTCTGGTGCCCAGGGGAGCCAGAAGAAGGTGTTGGATACCCTGAGACTGGAGTTATGGACTGTTGTGAGCCACCTTGTGCGTACTGGAAATCAAACCCTGGTCCTCTACAAGAGCAGTCAGTGCTCTTAACCACAGAGCCATCTCTGCAGCCACCTATTTGTTGTTAGCAGGAGGGGGAGGAGAAAGAGGAAAGCTTTGCATAGTCAGTTGTTCCCGCCCACCTGGGCTCTGCCAGGATGAACAGAGCACACTGGCCTGCTGGCCATCTCACTGACCCTCCTCCTTCTCCACAGCCATTGGGGGGCCAGGCTTGTGAGGCCTCAACCCCAGAAAAGAGCTACAGGCAACTAAGGGATGCTGAGAGCAGGAGAAACAGTCTTCCCCAGGGAGGAGCACACCAATGGTTGTCCAGTACCAGATGTCAGCCCCTGAAAGCATATACATACATTGACGTTATAGACTGAGCAGGTTGTATTTTTGTATTTAGGAAGGGGAAAGGGAAGTAATTGTTTTCATAATCTCAAAAAATTATTTAAAATAAATAAATTGTAATTCTAGCACTTGGGAGGCAAAGGCAGACAGATTTGTAGAAGTTCAAGACTAGCCTGAGCCAGTAGTGGTGGTGCACGCCTAGTTCCAGGACAGGCTCCAAAGCTATAGAGAAACCCTGTCTCGAAAAACCAAAACCAAAACCAAACAAAATACTTGCCTGGTCTATATAGTAAGTCATTACTCCCTCTCTCTCTCTCTCTCTCTCTCTCTCTCTCTCTCTCTCTCTCTCTCTCTTTCTCTTTCTCTGTACTGTGATTTAACCCCATGCTATACAAGTGCTTCTGAACTGGAGTGTAGAAGAACACAGAGATGGAATGGTCCAGCCACACTCAAGGACAATTAAATGCATTGACCAACACGAGGCCTGATGAGGCCCAGCTACATCCTTGTGCTTGTTTTACAAGCCAAGGTTGGTTTCCTGAGGCAAATGCAGAGGCAGAAGGACTTTTCTGAGCAGTTTCCTCACCCCCACACACAAAAATCTTATATAGCCCAGGACATCCTCAAAATCAGATATTTAGGGACTGGTAAGACGGCTTTGTGGGCTAAGGCCCTCACCACAAAGCTTGATGACATGAGTTTGCTTCCTGGAATCCACATGGTGGAAGGAGAGAACTGGCTTCACAAAGGTGTGCTCAGACCTACACACACCATGACCATGAGACTGACTGGAGGTGTAGCTCAAAGGAAAGAGTGCTTATCTAGCATCCTCAAGACCCTAGGATCCAAGTGGGGTGGACAGGGAAGTAAAAATGAACACACTCAAAGGCTGAGACTTTCCACAGTAAAGTGTTGGGATTAACTAAAGACAGACCCCTCAGCCAGGCGGTGGTGGCGCACGCCTTTAATCCCAGCAGTTAGGAGGCAGAGGCAGGTGGATCTCTGTGAGTTCGAGACCAGCCTGGTCTACAGGACAGGCTCTAAAGCTGCAGAGAAACTATGTCTCAAAAAACCAAAAAAAAAAAAAAAAAATCAACTGTATAGTCAAGGCTGACGCTGCTCTCTTGGTCTCCCTGTCCCCGTCTCTTGAGTACTGAGATCACAGTCATGCACCACCAATTTTATGTGGTCCTGATGAAACCCAGGGCCTCATATTGAGAAGCAAGCACTCTACCAACTAAGCCACATCCCCAGCCCCAGAACTCAGGAATTTTCTCCTTGTTTTTACCTGACGTGTTTATTTGCCTCAGTGATGAGAGAAAGGTGGAGAGCCCGACTGTCAAAGTCCCCTAACCCCGGACTGTGCACAGCACAGCACTTGGCTCTCAGGGAAGGACATGATCCATTTCATACACACAAGGCAGTTGGGAGGTAGGTTCTTCAGCGAATCCTATCGGACACACGATGAAATAGAGACTTGGACAGCGATTCAACCCATGGGAGGCCAGCACCAGGCATGGGGTGTGACAGTGGTGATCCTCCACACACAGGGCCCTGACTGGGCTGGAGGCCACAGGCCTGAGCATTCTGGCCAGTGCAGCCAGGGAAATCAAAGCTCCCACTGGCAGGGCTTGGCTCCCTGGCAGGCAAGCAGGCAGACTGGTAGGTGGATAGTCAGATCTTCTCCACATAGTTTCCTGGGAAGAGACCTTCCTGGCCATGGAGTCGGCCCTTCCACCAGCCAGAGGGATCTGTGGGAGAGACAAGCTTGAGATGCCCAGTGCACCCTGGGGAAAGCAAGCATGCTTTCTCTGTTTCTATCTTATAATCATCTTGGATATTTTGTTTGCTTTGGAGACATGGTATTGTATGGTTCTGCCTGTCTGCAAACATACTATGCATAGGGCTAGAGAGATGGCTTAGTGGAGAAGTACTTGTCATGCATGAGTGAGGACCTGAGTTTCTTAGAACCCATGAAAGCTGGATGCAGTGGTACATGACACATCTGTTATTCCATGTTTCTCTATGGTGCAACGGGAGGTAGAGACAGAAGAATCCCTGGAAACACTTGGGTCAGCTAGCATATACTGTAGCGAGCAACAAAAGACGCTGTCTCAAACAAGGACTGACATTTTAAGTTGCCCTCTGACCTCTATGTGTAGACCATGACAGGTGTGTACCTTCATAAAACACTAGAATGCACATATGTTCGCCTACACACATACACATAGATGCACACATACAGACATGTGTCGGTGCACACATGCTCAAAGATACACACATATAAACCCGAAGACATGTGTGCACTATGTTGCTAAGGTTGACCTTGGACTCCTTATGCCCCTGCCTCTGTCCCCTGAGGACTGTGATTATACCCACAAGCTATCACACTCACTTCTGTTTTGTTTGGAGACTGGTTCTGTCTCCCCGAGCAGCCCAGCTTGACTTTATACTCTCCATCCTCAGTTTCTGAAGTTCTTGGACTATATGTATGTGACATTATGAACGGCTATCAGCCTTTGGATCTGGAGGGAGGGCTTTGGGGATTGAATCCAGGGCTTTGTACATGCTAGGCAAATGTTCTGCTGCTGAGAAGCTTACTGATTGAGCCATATCCTTGGCAGCCCGACTTCCCTCTCTCTCTTGCCCTTCCATCCTCTCCTTCGCCCCCCCCCACTGAGAAACCCAGCATCTCCTGTACATGAGGGAAGTTCTGTGCCACTGATTTGCACTCAACAATCTCTGCCATGCGCTCGACAATCTCCTTCTTAAGACGCCTCCCTTCAAACCCCAGATGTAGTTAGGAATAACCAGGTCCCCATGATATCCAGGAGGCCCTGCTATCTACTTCTGAAGTGTTTCTGGGGTTACCCCAGGGGATGAAGGTAGGACTTGGGCAGGGCCATCCTGACTCGGCTTCCTTCCTACTTAACAAGGACTTGTAAAGTCAGTTGTTACTGACAAAAATAAGCCTACACCCTGATGTGGTGGTGCTTTCCTGTCACCTCAGCACACAGAAGGCCGAGGGGGGGCCGTCCTTAGGAAGTTCAAAGGCATCATAGCATGACCTTGTCTCAAAATAACATAAAATAATAAAAAGGCTTAGGCATGAGTTGTGATAAAATGAGGCTGCAGCCCTGGGTGCTTTAGGAGGTGACATTCAGAGACCAGGTTATCCAGGCTGTGCACCTCTGGGAGGCTATGAGCTTGATACCCAGTCCGCTTGTTTCCTTATTTTTGTAAGTGTGCACCACTGTGCTCGGCTTTACATTTTTTAAATTACACTTTCTTCTTCCATAATGTGTACGCATGGTATGGTTGTATGTTTTTGCATGTGTGTGGTGCCCATGTATGGGGGGTGTGCATGTGGAGACACTACGTCATCATTCCCCACTGCTCATCCACCGTATTCACGAAGGCAGAATCTCTCAGAAAGAACCAGAGCTCAATGGTGTGGTTAGGCTTGCCAGCCAGCTTGCTCTGGGGATTCTGGAAATCAGAACTCTGATCCTCATGTTTTCAAGACAAGAGCCTTAACCACAGAGCCGTCTCTCCAGCCTGTGTGTGTGTGTGTGTGTGTGTGTGTGTGTGTGTGTGTAGGTAAGAGTTCATTCTCTCTGTCCACTGTGAGAGTCCTAGGGATAGAACTCAGATCATTAGGTTTGGTGGCAATAGTCTTCACCTACTGGACCATCTCAATGGCCCTTGTTCCTGCTTTTTGCATGTATGGGAAGGCTATGTGTAGCTGCCTCACTATGTCAAGGTTCTGAACACTCCCCACTCTCCACCTCTACCCTGGAATACAAACCTTCCATGAGGATCTCAATTACTTCATTCACATTGAAGCTCAGCTCATCCACATCTTGGCCTATGTATTGGTACAGTGCCCGGCATCTTGGGCCATGGATTCGTGGTTGGGGCTTGGGCCGGCCCACACCTGGCACAGGTCTCTGCCCTATGCTTCGCTTCCTTTGCATGCTGCAGGAGACAGTGTGGGTTCCATCACAGCCCCAGATAGATACTCCTCTATCCCTTAACCACCTCCTGGGGCTGTGCCCTCCACCCATCCCCACCTACCCTGCCACACCCTGGTCAGGCACATTGAGGAATTCTGTGTTGTGCTCTGAAGGTGGCCGTGCCCGGGGACGTCTGCTGGCTCCTAGGGTTGAGGATGGAGGGCCCCGGGGAGGTCTCTGGGAACTCCTTCCAGATGCGATCTCCAGAGGTAGGGGCCCCGCCCGGGAAGAAGGTGGTACCCCATTTCGATTCATGCCTATGGTGGAAACAAAGATAGAGATACCTGTCATGAGTGGCTGTGAACATTTGTGGAGTTGGTGCTAAAATCTGAGCCTGAATGGTAGACCTGTGTCTGAGGGCCAGGAGTGGTGATGCTCGCTTTTAACCCCAGCACCTGGGGAGGAAGAGGCAGGTGGTCCTACCAACCAGGACCACATAGAGTGTTCCTGTCTCAAAAACAAAAACATGGTGATGCCTTTAACCCAGCACTCAGGAGGCAGAGGCAGGTAGACCTTTGTAAGTTCCCGGACTACACATCAAGATCCTTTCTCAAAAACAAAAAAACAGGAGGGCTGGAGAGATGGCTCAGAGGTTAAGAGCACTGTCTGCTCTTCCAAAGGTCCTGAGTTCAATTCCCAGCAACCACATGGTGGCTCACAACCATCTGTAATGGGGTCTGGTGTCCTCTTCTGGCCTGCAGGCATACACACAGACAGAATATTGCATACATAATAAATAAATAAATAAATATTAAAAAAAGAGAAAAACAAAAACAGGAGCCCAGGGTAGTAGTGCACACCTTTAATCCCAGCACTCAGGAGGCAGAGGCAGGTTAATCTCTAAGGTCAAGGTCAAGGCCAGCCTGGTCTACCAGCCTGGTCTACAGAGTGAGTTCCAGGACAGGCAGGGCTACACAGAGAAACCCTGCCTCAATAAACCAAAAGCAAACCAAACAAAAAACAGAAAGAAAAACCAAACCACCAAAACAAACAAAAGAAACAAGAAAAGAACAGAGTCTGAATGAGGGACCCTGGAGGTAGGAGGATCTACAGGGAGCTTTACAAGATGCTTGGGTACCCGTAGAAGGGCTCTTGTGAGTGGCTTTATATATTGCTAGTGTATGTGTGGGGTGCATGCCACGGTACACACTTGAAGACTTGGGAGTTTCTTTCTTTCTTCCTTTTCCTTCTCCCTCACTTTTTCCTACTCCCCTCCAAGGCGTTTCTTCTCTCTAACTCTTCCTCCTCCTCACCTCCCACCTCTCCCTTCTCCTTTGATTTATGGTTTCACTGTGTAGCCTTGGCTGGCCTGGCACTGGCTGTGTAGACCAAACTGGCCTTGAACTTTCAGAGCTCCACCTGCCTTTGCCTCCTGAGTCCTGGAATTAGTGTTCACCACCACACCCAGCCAAATCTTTTTTCTTTCTTTTCCTCTCTCTCTCTCTCTCTCTCTCTCTCTCTCTCTCTCTCTCTCTCTCTCTCTCTCTCTCTCTCCTTTCTTTCCTTTCTATGTTCTATCTATCTATCTATCTATCTATCTATCTATCTATCTATCTATCTATCTATCTATCTATGCATCTTTTTTGGGAGGGAGGTTTCAGTAGCTATAGAGCCAGTCCTGTAGACCAGGCTGGCCTCAAACTCAGACAGAGATCTTCCTGCCTCTGCCTCCCACATGCTGGTGTTAAAGTGGTATAAAAGTGGTGGTGTGCACCACCACTTCCCGGCTCTCCTATATGTTTTTGAGACAGGGTCTCAACCTTCCTGTGCAGTTGACAAACCCAGATTTATATGTCTTTCTGCATGCTAAGCAAGCATACTACCTCTAGGGTGTAAGTAATGTGGGGATTTGGATGCCAAGTCTAAGTAAAGGTCTAGAGGTAAGAATAAATATGATGAGTTGGCTAAATTAAACGTAGTTTACAGGCTAGGATTGTGCCGGATGGTGGGAGAGCTCAGATCTTAGAAGTATTCCCGATTATGCCTCTTGCAGATGGGAGAGCTATAGTGAGTTGAGTCACTGTTGTTAGGTTCTGACGTCCACAAAAGGCAGCGTAAGTCACTAAGTCCTCACCTCTGGGGGGCCCAGGAGCTGCTCCAGTAGGGGCCTGCGCTGACCGTCGAGGTCTTCCCTGGGCTAACCCCTTCCGTGTAGGCTCTGAAAAGAGAAAGACAGCAGAGACAGATTTGACCACGCCTCTGCTCATACTCATCGGTTCTCCCACGTTAGTTGCTGGTAGAGATTCCCACCCTTTCTGAACCTTCCCCTCACCCTCCTTATTCTTTGAGCTCTCTCACTTCAGGACATGCCCCACCATCTGTTGATAGCTTAGGGTTGCTTCTATGGCCGCGACCCTTCACGTTTCCTCTCAGTGGTCATTTTCCTAAGGCGGGTTATCTTCCTCTATACCTTGGCCCTTGAGACCTTGGCCTCTCTAGACCAGCCTAACTAGCTCCACCCCCACAAAGTTGACTGGTCTTCATCAACCACGCCCAAAAGAGCCTCGCCCCCACGATGTCCACCTCTGCTTCCCGATGTCCACCTCTGCTTCCCGCGGACTTACTGGTGCTCTTAGGCAGACCGTCCCCAATGCTGATAGTGAGAGCTCGGCCCCCAGCTTTGAGCATAGCCAAGTCACCTATCCCGCGGGAGAAGGTGACGTTGCGGGTACTGCCTCCGCCCCAGCCTTCCTTCTTCACCCGGAACTGTAGTCTAGGGGAGAGAAGGGAATTTTGGGGCGCCAGCTAGGGTTCCTCTTCCACACCCAACCCGTGCCAGGGTCCCTGCGGTAGGTAGGGGGCACCGCACATAGACCAGGTAGAGAGTGGTGCTCAAATTGCCTGTGGGTTAAGGAGCATACGTGTCGCTGAAGGTGAGGGGCAGGGGCCTGCGCGCTGCCTCTTCAAAGCGCTTGCACAGAAGGCTGACGAATTCGGTCTTGAAGATACTTTCTAAGAAACTGTCGGCAGCCTCTTCTTGAAGGATGAAGAAGTCATCCTGTCTGGTGCTGGCGGAGAGGCAGGAGAGCGCAGAGTGAGGGTACAGGAAAACATGTGGGGTCCAATCTCTGAGGATCAAATTGGGGGAAGGGAGAAGGAAGAGCCCCAGAGGTGGTAATTGGGAAGGACCAAGGTCAGATAGAAAGAGGAACAGAAATTGTCTCCACACAAAGATCATGAAAGTAGGGTCGGACCTGAGTTACATCCCCTGAGGCCCACATGGTGGAATGCATTTCTACCGACTTCCCCTCACTGTGCTGGGCTGTGTGCCCATCTCCCCAAATAAAAGTGTAATTAAATAGTTTGTTGAAGATCCTGAAAGCAGGGGTAAGTGAATGTGACAGGAAGGGGCAAGAGAGCTAGGGACTTGGCCTTACCTGAGGGACACCCCTCGAAGGGCCTGGATCTCCAATTTCTTCTTCAGGACTTCACGAACCAGACCCTTCTCTGGTCCCTTTTTGACCTTCTCTCTCCCAATCACGTACACGCACTTGGGGGTCAGGATCAAGTCCCGTTTGATGGGCTGTGGAAAGGCAAAGCCGGAGGCTGATGGCTGGGCCCCAGGGCCTGGGCAGTCTGATGTCAGACGACCAACTCTAGACAAGGGTGGGGCTTGCAGGGGAGGTGACTGGGAAATCCCTCCAAGCGCAGGTGTGTGAGCTGCTAAATCATGTAAGAAATAGAATAAAAGTGAGGGCATATTGGTTAGGGATGTCTGAAGCAGTCCACAGGCACAGGATATAGGAAACACCCTGATGGATGTGGCTGGCCTCTGGGTATGACATGACTGTTGCCCTCTCTGCAACAGCATATACTTTCCAGAGACTTGCACAAGATTGGGCCCATTAACTTTTGGTGAGGAAGTCTTGAGGCCATGGGTCCTGAGGATTTGTAGACAGTTAATGGCTGCTAGGAGGGACTCGTGTAGCCCATCCCTCCTTGAAGATCTATAGGCAGTTCATGTGTTCTGGGGGAGAATGAGAGGCATCCTCTGGTGGTATAGCCAATTCTAAGTTGCTCATGCTTTTCTAAGTAACCAATCCTTTAGCCACGTTCCTGAAAATAACCTGGATTAAACTTCTTGTACCACCAAGCTATACCTTAATGGAATCATTTCTGTGATCTGTTGTTGACTGACCTCTCTGGGGTGAACAGATGTTGGTTAGCGGCTCTAGGAAAAGGCTGCAAAGCTGCATGCATGTGTGTAGATTTGTGCTGGGAATGGAATCCTTCGTGCATGCTAAGCGCACACTCTGTCACGGAGCCACACACCCTCAGCCCAGCTTATGTAAAGCTATGGATTGCTCAGGGGAGTATATACAACTTACGGGGCAAATAGGAGTATATAGCCTAAGTGACACACTTGTAATCCTGGTGCTCAGGAGTCTAAGGCAGGAGGATTGCAAGTTCTAGGCCAACCACACGAGTCTATGAATGTGTATAGGAAGGCAGGTATGTGCCCAAACACTGTCCAAAGAATGACATATGATGAGCAGTGACTGTGAAAGAGGCTCCAGCAAAATAGGCAAAGGGTCTTTTGCCTCAGGTGCATGCTTATTTTTGGTGCCTCCTGTGACAAACATTTTTATTAATTTATAAGACATGTTCATTCTGGTTGGATGTCAGAACATATCTCTAGAACCCAGTCTGGTCAGTGTACCCAGAATCTGGATATGGCCTTCTGCCTTGCTTTTGTGCTTTCCCAGAGACATCTCTTGTATGCACCAGGCAACTGTGGTTAAATTGATCTGTTCCGGGGAAGTCCTGGGAAAGGGCAGCTCTGTTAAGATTTACTATGTGCTTACTGATATTTAGGTACATGTTTTTCTGATCATGCTTTTCTGAGCTCAAATAACTGGTGTAGGAGGTTCTTCTGTTTGTGTGTTGCTTTCATTGGTTGAATAAAGAGACTGCCTTGGCCTTTTGATAGGGCAGCCCTTAGGTGGGCAGAGTAGAGAGAACAGAATGTTGGGAAGAAGGGAAGTGTGGCAGATGCCATGAATCTCTGGCCTGAGACAGACGTAGGTTAGAATCTTGCCGGTAAGCCACGACCTCGTGGTGATATTCAGATTATTAGAAATGGGTTAAACTAATATGGGAGAGTTAGCCAATAAGAGGCTAGAAATAATGGGCCAGGCAGTAATTTAATTAATACAATTTCCATGTAATTATTTTGGGTGTAAGCAGGACGTGGCCTGCTCCTCCTCCATACTACAAATAACCTTCGTTGGATCATTACTTTCTTTGTTCCATTCTTGTATAAGAGTGCACTGAAACTGAAGTCAGGATGTCTACAGTATCAGACTGCCCTATTCTTTGAGGTCCTCAGATTCCAGGTCCAGCCGACAAGAACTGCACCAATCAGCCCAAAAATTCAACAATACGGCTAGTTATATTTTATTCTAACAGTTATTTATTTTGTATGTGTCTGTGCATGTGTGGACATGTAAATGACATGGCATGGAGGTCAGAGGACAACCTGTGGAAGTCAGTTCTTTCCCTCTGCCAACTTGGTTCTAGGAACTGAACTCAGGTCTCAAAATTGGCAGCAAGTACCTTTATCTGCTGTGCTGTCTTGCTGGTCCCTGAGGGTTGGTTTTGTCAACTTAGCACAATCTAGAGTCAAGGGATTCTCTAGAATAGGTTGGCATGTGGGGACATCTGTGGGAAATTATCTTGATTACATTAATGAGGTGGGAAGACTATTTCATGAGCTGTGCCTCAGGCTGAGTGAAAAGGAGCAAGCCAGCTACCTTCATGCATGCTTCAATCATTGATTTCTGCTCTTGCTGTGGATGTAACCAGCTGCTTAAGGTTCCTGCTTTGATTCTCCCATGCTGAGAGACTGTAGTCTGGAACTGTGAACCAAATAAATCCTTTCTTCCATACGTTGCTTTTATCAGAGTCTTTTATTGAGTAACAAATCTAAGAAAGCAGGTGTGGTGGTTTGAAAGAAAATGGTCCCCAAAGGGAGTGGCACTATTAGGAGGTGTGGCCTTTTGGAGTAGGTGTGGCCTTGTTGGAGGAAGTGTGTCACCGTGGGGGTGGGCTTTGAGGTCTCCTACACTCAAACTACTTCCAGTGTCACAGACCATTTCTTGTTGCCTTCTGATCAAGATGTAGCCAACACCATGTCTCCTGCACACCGCCATGCTCCCTGCCATGATGATAATGGACTGAACCTCTAAAACTGTGAGCCACCCCAATTCAATGTTTTTTTTATAAGCATTGCCATGGCCATGGTGTCTCTTCACAGCAGTAGAAACCCTAACAGAGACAGCAAGCGCGAGCATGTCTTATGGAAGAGGATCAGCTAGACCCAGGTGTGATGGGCGGGCACAGGCTACATGCCATGTCTAGAGGAGATGGAGGTGTCCTTGTGTGGTGGGCGGCCACAGGCTACATGCCATGTGTAGCTGTGCGTGTCTGGAAGAGATTTTTCTACATTAGGTTATTCAATCATGAAAATTAATTTGGTCATGATTTCTGGGACAGTCAGGCATGTGCCTGTGGACAAGGATCCCTTGGCTTGGTGAGAGTGTTTGTATGGACAGGGGCATCAGAGTCCAGGGACAGGTGTGTCTCAGCCAAATGAGGGAAGAGGACCTGTGGAATGGGCTTCTGGGCAAGGTGAAGGATAGCTGGATAGGTAGTCTGGGCTACACAGGGACAGGTTTGATAGACGGCTCTATTATCGGCTGTGGGAGTGCGGGTGGGTGTGATAGTGCCACATATAGTGTCTCCCTCCCCCTTGGGGTTTCACATAGCTCAGGCTGACCTGGAACACACTATATAGAAGAGGATGACCTTGAAATCCTGAACCTTCCAAGAGCTGGGATTATAGACATTTGCTACCATACCTGGTTTGTGTTGTACTGAGGATAGAACCCAGGGTTCATGCTAAGCAAGTACTCTGCCAGCCCCATGAAGTCATGTTTGATGGACAGCAGTATTCACTACAGTGGAGGGTTTACTTGTGGATAGGTGTGTCTGAGCCTGGTGGGAGCATGTCTCTGAGGAAAGATGTCTGGAAGCTAGGTGGACAGGGCATCTGGATCCCATGGGCAGTGTGTTTCTGGTATGGGTGCGAGGCAGAGGCACAGCCTCTGATGAGAACACCCACTCAGGTCTTACCTTGAAACGGCGGTCATACTTGGTGACTGAGTCACTGCCTCTGATGAGAACACCCACTCAGGTCTTACCTTGAAACGGCGGTCATACTTGGTGACTGAGTCAGCAAAGTCCACTCGTTCCCTTTTGGCTAGGAACTGGCGCAACTCAGGCCGCTCCTCCAGCCCCAGATAGTCCCCGACAAAATTCCGGTTAATGCTGTTTCGCCTGCGTTCCTTCTTGTTCAGTAGGATGTTGGAAGCTGCGAAGACACATGTGTGGTTGAAAGTCATGGCCTCTCTTTACTTCTCCTGCCCACAGACCGAGCCTCCTAATGGAGGCTCCTCACCTTCTTCCCGCATCTCCTCATACTTTCGGACTGCTACGTGGCGCCGCCAGGCTTTCTGGATGGTACGGGCGAAGCCATCAAACTTTCTCTCTCGCATTTCTTCCAGGAGGAAAAGCTGGACAGGAGGGAGGGAGGGGTGTTGGGGCCTGGCCTCTCCCAAGTCCCTGAGTCCCCACAGAAGCCTCACACTTGCTATGCAGCTGAGGATAACTGCCTTTACCTCTGAAGTGCTGGGAGGACAGGCATGCACCATCACATCTGGTTTAAGGGTTGCCAGGGATGAAGCCCAGGACTTTGTGCATTCTAGGGAAGCACTCTATCAACTGAGTCCCATTTTCCCCATCCTCTTCATGACTGTACCCAGAAGTCCTTCCCACTTGGGGGCTCACACCCCTCTGCATTAAATTAGAACAGGAGTGCTGTGCTAGACAGACATGGCAGGGCAGACATGGCAGGGCAGTTAAGAGCACCTACTGCTCCTGCAGAAGAGCCAGATTCAGTTCCTAGCACCCACGTCAGGCAGCACACAGCCCCCTGCGACTCTAGCTGCATGGGATCCAACATCTCTTCTAGCCTCTGTGAGCACCCATACATGCATAGTATTCTCTCTCTCTCTCTCTCTCTCTCTCTCTCTCTCTCTCTCTCTGTGTGCGTGTGTGCATGTGCCCATGCACGCCTTTGGAAGCCAGGGGTTGATGCTGGGTGTCTTCTATTTCTCTCCAGCTTATTTAATTTTTAAATTATTATTTTAGTGTGTATATGCTTGTCTGCATGTACAGTATGTGCACGCAGTGCCCTCCGAGGCCAGAAGAGGCATCAAATCATCTGGAGCTGGAGTTACAGATAACTGTAACTCACCATGCAGTTGCTGGGAATTGAACCTGGGTCCTCTGGAGGAGTAACCAGTGCTCTTAACTGCTGAGCCACCTCTCCAGTCCTCTACCTTAGTTTTTGAGGCAAGGTCTTTCTCTGAACCTGGGACTTGCGGATCGGCTAGCTGGCCAGTGATCCCATACCACTCCCGTTTCCAGCACCAGCATTACAGGTGCGCCTCCCCAAGCCTGGCCCTTTAACATGAATTCTGAGGACTAAGCTCAGGCTTCCATGGCAGGCACTTTACTAACTATGTCGTTTCTCCAGCCTGGGAAGTACCGTTGAGAGCAAAACTGGACTCTGCTTTTTAAAAAATAATTAGGTCCTATGGAAAGAGGTTAGTGGACAAAATATTTGTGTCCAAGCCTGAAGACTCTGTAAAACACTTCCCACCCAACAAGAGTGAAATTCAAATCAACGGTCAGGTGACTAGCTCAGTGGTGGCATGTGTGGTTAGCGTGGGGAGGCCCTGGGTTTTATCCCAGCACCACACACACCTATCTGGACAAAGACTGATTTCTGTAATTGCATTTAACTTGTTTTTGTTTTCATAAAACACAGTCTTTCTACATTCTTATCCCTTTTTCTTTTTAAAGGCTTTATTTTTTTTTGTTTTGTTTTGTTTTGGTTTGGTTTTTTGAGACAAAGTTTCCCTGTAGCTTTGGAATCTGACCTAGAACTAGCTCTGTAGACCAGGCTAGCCTCAAACTCACAGAGATCCGCCTGCCTCTGCCTCCCAAGTGCTAGGATTAAAGGCGTGCACCACCACCACCCGGCCTCCTTTAAAGTTTTAAGGTTACATTTATTTGTGAGAGTGTGTGTATGTGTCTGTGTGTTGCTGTGATGAACTCGTAGCAGCCAAATGACAACTTCTGGGAGTCAGTTCTCGCCTTTCACCATGTGGGTACCAGCGATCAAATTCTGATGTCAAGCTTGGCAAGAGGCTTAATCCTCTGAGACATATCAGCACCCAGTGTAGTGTGAAGCGGCGGGGCTGCGTCCCGCCACCCGGCCGCCGGCTAGCTTTACACCCGAAATAATTACACGGAAACTGTATTCTTCTAAACACTGCCTGGCCCATAGTTTCAGCCTCTTATTGGTTAATTCTCACATCTTCCTTTAACCCATATTTAGTAATCTGGGTAGCAGCACGAGGTGTGGCTTACCAGGAGAGATCTTAACCTGCGTCCATCTCGGAGAGGAGCAGCATGGAGACTCCCTATGGAGACTGCCTGAAGCGTCTCCCCAACTCTACTTCCTTGTTCCCACAATTCTGTTCTGTCTACTCCACCTACCTAATTTTCTGTCTCTTAAAGGGCCAAGGCAGTTTTCTTTATTAATTAACCAATGAAAGAAACATAGACAGATAACTCTCCTCCATCAACCCAGCCTTTTCTTTTAGCCATTTTTATCTACTCTTGTTTTTCTTTTTAAAAGATGTCTTTCTTTTTGTTTGTTTTTTGAGGCAGGGTCTCTCTGTGTAGCCCTGGCTGTCCTGGAACTCACTCTGTAGAGCAGGCTGGCCTCGGATTTACAGAGAGTCTCCTGCCTCTGCCTCCTGAGTGCTGAGATTAAAGGTGCGCACCACCCCACCCGGCTTATTTATTTTTAAATTTAAAGATTTGTTTATTTTTTATTTTATATCTATGGGTGTTTTGCCCACATGATTGTCTGTGACTGTCTGTGTATCACGAGCATGCAGTGCCCAAGGAAGGAAAAGGTATGGGAGGCTGTGGACCAGCATGTCCTCTGCAGCGCAGTCAGTGCTCTTAGCTGCTGGACCATCTTTCCAGCCCGTCTGCCTTTGTTTTTCTACTTCCATATCACTAACATTCTTGTCATCTGAGTCCCCCCACCATAAAAACATTTAGTGCTGGAGCTCAGTGGTTAAAAGCACCGGCTGCTTTTCCAGATAACCCCATTTGTTTCCTAGTATCAACATGGCAGCTCCCAACTGTCTATGCCTCCAGTCTAGGGGACCTGACACCCTCTTCTGGCCTCTACAGGCACTGCATGTGCATCGTACTCGGTACTCAGACATGTAGGCAAAGCATCCATACATATAAAATAAGTAAAATCTAAACAAAAACAAAAACAAAAAAACCCTATCTATCTAATCTGCCTGCCTGCCTTGCTACCTGCCTGCCTATCTATCTATCTATCTATCTATCTATCTATCTATCTATCTATCTATCTATCTATCTATCTTCTATCTATCTATCTATCTATCTATCTATCTATCTATCTATCTATCTATCTATCTATCTATCATCTATCTATCTATCTATCATCTATCTATCATCTATCTATCTATCTATCTATCTATCTATCTATCTATCTATCTATCTGTACAGAATCTTTCTACATGGCCCTGGCTGTCCTGGAACTCACAATGTAGACCAGGCTGGCCTCCTGAGTGACAGCAAGATTAAAGGGATGTGCTACAACACCCAGCTGGTGCACACTTTTAATTTCAGCATACAGGTGGATCTCTGTGAGTTCAAGGCCAGCCTTGTGTATGTAACAACTTCTAGGCCAGCCAGGGCTGCATAAGGAGACCTTATCAAAAACAAAAAAACTCAACAAATAATTCAGTCTCTTCCCCCCACCCCCATGCTGATAAAAACTGAACACTAACTCATCATGTGTTAATTGTTCTCATCTGGTCCATTTCCCCCAAATCAAGATCTATATGTCAAATTTTTGTCTCAGTTAAAACTTTGTGGGACACTAAGCTGCATAGAATTCCCAGCCCTACTGCCTCAGCCTCTAGAAGGCTGGGATTTTAGGTGTTGTGCACTACCACACCTAGCAATGCATATATTCTCTCTCTTTCTTCCTCTCTCTTGCTGGAGATGAAACCCATGTTAGGCAAATGCTCTGTACTGAGCTGTATCCCCAACCTCAACCTCAACCTCAAGTCTCCCTTTCTCCCTCCCACTCTCCTCTTCCCTATTTGTTTGTTTGTGTGTTTATTTGATTTTTTTGAGATGGTATTTTTTTTCGTGTGTGTGTAGCCCTGGCTATCCTGAAACTCACTCTATAGACCAGGTTGGCCTCGAACTTGGAGATCTGCCTGCCTCTGCCTCTCTAGTGCTGGGATTAAAGGCGTGCGCCACCAACTGCCCAGCTCCCTCTTTATTTTCTTTTTTTTTTCTTTTTTTTTTTTTTTTTTTTGTTTTTCGAGACAGGGTTTCTCTGTGGCTTTGGAGCCTGTCCTGGAACTAGCTCTTGTAGACCAGGCTGGTCTCGAACTCACAGAGATCCGCCTGCCTCTGCCTCCCGAGTCTCTTTATTTTCTTATACTCTTATATTTCACCTTTTAAAATGTGTGGGTATGTGTGTGTGTGTCTGAATGTGTGTGTCTGTGTGTATGCATGTGTGCTCGTGTGTGTGTGTATGCATGTGTTTTTGTGTGTGTCTTTGTGCTTGTGTGTGAATGTGTGTGTGTGTATGGACAGTGTGGTAGTGTAGTGCAGGAGTTCCATGGTGCATATGTGAAGGTCAGAGGAGGACATGCTTGTACAGATGGTTTTCTCTGTCCACCTTTACGTGAGTTCTGGGGATTGACCCAGAACTTTTCCTCTGTCAAGCACACTCACCGACTCTGGGTTCTTAACAAAGACCTTGGTACTCCCCATCTGGTACTGGTCTGGCTCCATGTTGACAGCACGAAGCAGGTGCTGGACACCCTGGCGTTCATCTCCACGCCAGCGTGGCCATGTCTCAGGGGTCAGGATGGCATACCTGCAGGCAGAAGACATGAGGGTGTGGGGGATTTGGAGCAGACCTGAGGTTGGCCATTTAATAGGTGTGGCAATCAAGGCAAGGAAGATGGGGCCTCACCTCTGCAGGAACTTGGAGAACTGCCGACGGTAGGCAAAGCCTGCCCTGCGCACCCGGATATTCTCCCGTAGGCCCAGGTACTCCACCTGGTGCTTCACCCTGCGGGGGGGAGGGAGCCTAAGTTCCAGAGAGTGGGAGCTGTCCAGAGCAGACTAAGGGGATGGGGCCTGGGTTTGTGGTAGGGGCATCTCATGGATCGGTCAGTCAGTCTGTCTGTCTATTCTATCTATCTATCTATCTATCTATCTATCTATCTATCTATCTATCTATCTCCTATCTATACATTAGCTATGTATTTCTCTATCAATATATGTTATCTATTTTTATCACCTATCTATATCTGTCATCTGCCTATATATGGCCTATCTATTGTCTACATATCTGTCTATCTATATGTCTGTTTGTTTGTCGTCTGTGGCTAGTGTTGCTCTGTGAAGCCTAGGTTTCCCTTGAATATGAGATCCTCTAGCTTCTACCTCCCAAGGCTAAGGAAAGAATACACGAGCCACCATGTGAAGCTTGGGTATGGTTTAAACGGTGTCTCAGATCAATCTGGGAACCAAATCTTGGACTGAGACCTGAAGGGTAGGTCTGGGCTCATCTTGGGGGTTGGTTCTAGAATCAGTTCTGGAGTTTAGGTCTGAGAAATTGGGTTTGGATTTTCTTACAGTCTGTCTGGGGTTACCTGGGGATTGGTGGGGGCGCCTCCATCAGTTCTATCTATAACTGAGGTTTTACATTCTTAAAGTTTATTTTTATTGGTGTGTGTGTGTGTGTGAGAGTGTGTGCGTGCGTGCGTGCACATGCATGTCACAGGCCACAGTATGCATGTGGCCATCAGAGAAAAACTTGCAGATGTTGTCTCATTCCTTCCATTGTGTGGAGCCCAGGATTGAATCCAGATCATCAGTTTGGCAGCAAACACTTTGACCTGCTGTGTGTCTCACTGACCCCTAGAGGCTTCTAAGGCGGTCTTAGAGCGAAGGGTCCTAAAGCCGGTGCTTGGTCTGTGGGTCAGAGTGGCTGTGCCAAAGCATGCCTAGATTTGGTACTGGATGCAAAGGCGGGGTCAGTTCACCTGCTCTCCTCCCAGTCCCGGGGCCGCTTGGTCTCATTGGGTTTGATGCAGCGGATATAGTGGGGTGTGCACTTCTTCAGCGTGGACACCAGGTCATTGGCTTGTTTCTGAGGCAGAGGGAAAGGCAGAAGTCAGGAAGGCTTGAGGATAGGCCCCCTGGCTCTCCCTGATGAAGAAACAGACTCATCCAAGAGGGGGGAGGCTGAGCAGGCAAGCCGCAGTGTGCACACCTCCCAAAGCTCCCACCATGAAGGCTAATATTGTGCACCTACCCAGTTATTAAATTCCAAACTCAGAGTTCTAGTGTCTGCCACACTTACCACATAGCTTAACACATAGTTAGAGTTTAATAGATGTTTGATGACTGAGTAATAGAAAAGCCAGAACAGCTCACTGCCAGACTTCCTGTTTGTCTTCAAGGGGACAGCTACTTTGGAAATAAAGAATTTGCAAATGGGGTGGGGTGGACAAGTCAGCCTTGGGTTTTGGAGTAATGAATTTTAGTCGTCTGGGGAAAGCTGTGGGGCCAAGTTACAGCTAGGGGAGGTGACATGAAATATTCAGGTTCAAACTCTACTGTGTGACCCATGGCTGCCCCTTTCTGATCCATGGCATCTCCATCTGCCAAGTGGGACTGAGCATGTATGTGCGTATGTGTGAGGGTCCTGCATCTGCTATCATCACAAAGTCCTCAACAAATGGTTGCGAATGCAGGCTTATGATGGGGCCACAGGGTCTCTGCAGCATTATTCACCCTCAGCAGAAGGTGGACACAGCCCTTCTGCATGGTGAATGAGAAAATGAATGTAATATGGTACATCCACACAGTGGGATATTATTCAGCCATAAGAAGGAAGGAATAGCCAGGTGGTGGTGCACGTGCCTTTAATCCTAGCACTGGGGAGGCAGAGGCAGGTGGATCTCTGTGAGTTCAAGGCCAGCCTGGTCTACAGAGTGAGTTCCATGACAGCAAAGATTGTTACATAAAGAAACCCTGTCTCAAAAACCAAGCAAAGAGGAGGGAGGAGGAGGAGGAGGAAGAGGAGGAGGAGGAGGAGGAGGAGGAGGAAGAAGAAGAAGAAGAAGAAGAAGAAGAAGAAGAAGAAGAAGAAGAAGAAGAAGAAGAAGAAGAAGAAGAAGAAGAAGAGAGCCCTGAGAACACATTCTGGTGATGCCTTCACAAGAGGTCCATAGAACCACCAGATCTTTATGGACAGAAAGTAGGATGATAGGAGCCAGGGGCAGGGGAGTTAGTTGTGAAAGGAGACAGAGCCTGTATTTGGAAAGATGAGAACCTTTGGAGATGACTGTAAACTTAGCCAATGTCACTGAACTGCACACTTAAAATGGTTAAGCTAGACCAGTCTATTGTGGTGTGTGTGTGTGTGTGTGTGTGTGTGTGTGTGTTCATACCTTTTAAAAGAAGTGATCTGGGAAGTGTCATCCAAGGATAGCATGCATGGTTAGGTTCTGTTCCCAAGCACAGGAAGGAAGGGAGGAAGGGAAGATGGAGGGACAGAAAGAGGGAAAAGAGCCAGACAGGGTGGGGAGGGAAAGTTAGAAGGTAGAGGATAGGGAGGTAGGGGGATAGGAAGGGAGGGCAGAGAAAGGGGGAGAGATGGGAAGTGAAGGAAAAAGGGAGAGGAAGGACAGAGACAGGGAGGGAAATGGGGAAAGGGAAATGAAGGAGAGAAGGAAGAAAAGGAAGGACAGATGGACCAAGATTTAGCCCACCTTCCTTCTTGCCAAGCTGAAGGAAGACTGTAGGTCAAAGGGTGCTACAGACATTGAGAACCCAAGCCGTAGGGAACAGACAGACACTTGAACAAGGAGAGAAAGAGTCTGGGCAAGCAGAACTTGCCTTTCCTGTGCCCTCCCTGCCACCAGACTCACCTTGATCTTGGAGCCAGCGGTACTGGGGCGGCCCTTCTTGTCTGTGTCTAGCTTCTCAGGAAAGAGCATCCGTAAGAAGGCTCTAGGAGGAGAGAGGCGTGGATGGGAATGCAGACAGACCCTGGGACATTGTCCTGCCTCCCTCAGAGTTGTAATGGCTGCCTCAGTGCCAAGATGCAAACAGGGTTCCCCCTGAATGTGGGCAGAGGCTGTGGGGTTGGCAGTGTTTCTTGGGTCTTTGGATTTATGTGCATTTTTTAGTCTTATTCCATGATAACAACAAGTCACTCAGTATGTTAAATACAACAGAAACATGTGTATAATGTGGGGTGCACACCTGTCATCCCAGCACTTAGGAGGTTCAAGGCCAGCCTGGGCTATATGAGACTTTCTTTTCTTGTGACATGGTCTTTCTACATAGCCCTGGCTGTGCTCTGTCCTGAAACTCACTATATAGACCAGGCTGGCCTCAAACTCACAGAGATCTACTTGCCCTTGCCTCCCAAGTGCTGGGATTAGAAGCATACACCATCATGTATGGCATGAGAGAGAACCCTGTTGTAAAGCAACAGCAAACAAGGGGCTGGGGTATGGATTAGTTGGTAGGTGGTTGCTTTGCATGAATACAGCTCTGGATTCTGTCTTCAGCACCACATATACCAAGCACAGTCATGCATGGCAATAGTCTGAGTACTAAGGAGGTGGAGGCTGACCTCTAAAAGTGAGTTGACGATCACAAGTTACCCTCCAAGTGGTGGCATGACGCGTGTATGATATCACATCTGGCTTTCTGTGGTATCCTTGATGGAATCCAGGACTTTCTGTATTTTAGGCAAGAAATCTACCAATTGAGCTACACCCCAAGTCCCTCTCCTTTTGAGGCAGGGTCTCATGGAGCCCAGATGGCCCTGAACTCACCACCTCAACCTCCTGAGTGCACAGCTGTGTCTAGTTTCTACAGTCCTGGGGACGGAACCCAGGGCGTGCCCAGCATACCGACTGAGCTGCGTGCCCACCCCTGGAGTATGTTTTCACCAGCCACTGGACTGCTAGGACTGTGAGGAGTTGCTATAGATGAGACATGAAGGGAACTAAACTCAGGGCTTCCCCTGGGGAGGGACCCACTGTAGTAGATCAAGGTTTGGAAGTTTCTTCTTTTTTTTTCTGTCCTCAATCTGGAGTTCAAATTCCCACACTCTGGGGGGAGGGATCACTTATCCTGAGTTACACCCTCAGAGCTTTAGATCAGAACTGTATCTTGACCACACAACCAGGGTCACAAAGCCCATAGCACGACCAAGTTCTGGAGAAGACACAGCAGTTCCCAGGCCGTCATCCTTCTGAGGGTCTGCCCAGAGGCTGCACAAGGACTACTCACTGGTCACTGGACTGCATCAGTTCTATAAGGTCGGAGAACAGGACGTCTCGATTCCTCTCACAGAAGCCACTGACATCATAGGAGACCTAGAGGGAGACAGTGCTGAGGGTTGGTGAGGAGCAAGGAGAGTCATGTGCAGATGTCTGGGCAGGTGGCCTGCTCAGGGCTGAGAGGACTGGAGCTACGTGCAGTTAGAAAAACATCTGTGATTCCAAATGGTAGCGTGTGACCTATTGTTTGGGGCCTGGCTCCCCAGATGTCTGATGCTCAATTGAAGCTGAAGGTTGAAGGCTGGAGCTGGAGGTAAGAGGAGATACCGGGTTGAGCATCAGGGCTGAAGTTTTGATCAGTGGCAGGGAAGGAGAGAATTTATAGGCCAAACTTGGTGGAAGGGGATTGAAACTAGGACAGGTCCCTAGGCGCTGCCAGGGAGGTTAGGCTGTGTATTTGTCCTAGCATGTGTGGAGTCCTAGAGGGGATGTTGGCTGTCTTCCTCAATATTTCTCCACCTTTTTGTTTTGTTTTGTTTTTGTTTTGAGACAGGATTTCTCACTGAACCTAGAACTTGCTGGTTGACTAAACTGTCTGGCCAACAAGTCCCAGGGGTCTCCAGTCTCCAGGCTGCCAGTGTTGGAGCAAGCCATTGTGTCTGGTTTTGATGTGGGTGCTGGGCATCTAGACTCAGGGCCTCATGCTTGCACTTCATTGGTCCATTTCCTTAGCTCCCAGAATATTTTTTATTGTTTATTTATTTTTTGATACAGGATCTCACTGTGTAGCCCAGCTGTATATCAGGATGGCCTTGAATTCACAGAGATCTGACTGCCTCTGCCTCTGGGATGCTGGAGTTAAAGGCATGAGCCACCATGATGGGCTTTATATACATGTTTGGTTTTGGCTTCTTTTGTGTTTCTTTTTTCTCTTTTCTATCTTTTTTCTTTTTCTTTCTTCCTTCCTTTCTTCCTTCCTTCCTTCCTTTCTTCCTTCCTTCCTTCCTTCCTTCCTTCGTTTTTTCTTTTTCTTCCTTCTGTCTCTTTTTTTTGAGACAGGGTCTCAGGTAGCCCTGTAGCTAAGGATGGCCCTGAACCCCTTCTTTTTCTGCTTCCCCTTCCCAAGTGCTGGGATTATAGATGTGTGTGGCCATCTTGAGACCGGGGGTTATTAGGAGTTTGGGCAGTGGATTTTTGGGGAAAGGAGCTTCAGTCCTGAAGGTGGGCCAGGGTGGCTGTTTTGAGTGAGATCTTTTAGTGGTCTAGCTCCTGGCTTTTGCAGCTTTAGCTGAGGAACACAAATAATACTTCTGATGACAGAGGTTGTGGGAACAGCCAGGAAACTATTGGAGAGGTGGCAATAGCTTGGGTCAGAAACTAGTGCGTGCCTGTAGCCTCATGTAGGGCTGAGGCAAACAGGCTCCAGCCCATTTTGTTTGTTAAAGGGTTTGGGGAACTAGAGGTTGTGTTTCCGTCAGAGGATTATATTGAGCGTTGGGTATGTGTGTCAGCATAGAAGAACCGTGGTTGACCTGTTGTCCCAATGGGGTTCCATCTGCCTTGTCAGTTAGGAGCTGCCTTGTTAATTGGGTAAACTGATTAGAGGCCAGTGTGTGCCTGCAGCCCTGGCTGAGTGGACACAAGGTAGGTGTCCAGGCAATTTAGGAGAAAGTTCCTGGTTCTGGTCAGCAGGGGGTGCTCTGGAGGAGGAACTTGGTAACGGGGCGGGGGTAGGATTTACAACTGGGAACCCCTGGGATTTGTGAGGGGGCGCCCACCAGGAAGGGAGTTCCACGCACTTTGCCTGCGTAGTGATGGATGACGAAACCCGCGCTCCAGCTGTTGAAGTGTTCGTGGGTGCCCACTGCAGCTTGCAGCTTTTGCAGCAGCGTCTGGTCCGCGCCACCGCCAGTTGCATGCATCGTGGCGCACACGTCGTCTAGCACGCTCATGATGCCTGGTGGGTTCTGAGGGGAGCAGAGGTTCGGCTCAGCCTGGCTGGGGGTCCTCCCTGAGAGAGTTGGGGGCTGGTAGGGGACTCCTAAATACGAGCTCAAATTGTGATCTTTCCTCTTTCTCCTCCCGTTCCCTATGCCGTCCCCTCTGCCTCCCATCTTTCCTCTCTTCTCCTCTCCTCCCCCTTCTGGAGTTCAGGGAACCCATGCCTTTTTTCCTTTCCCACAGTGGTATAATTTGGGGGGGATCTCCGTGAGTCTGAAAAAGTTAGGTATGGGAGTGTTTGCTGAATGAATAAAAGAAATGTGGACAGAAAAATCAATGGATGGGTGGCTGGAAGAGTCCCCCTCCTAGTCAGCCCGGTCCTCACCAGCTTGTTTTCGATGAGGTCACACACGACTTTGTTGTTGAAGTATTCGATGGGGGTCCAGCGGATGCCCTCTTGCACATATTCCTCCTGGGGGTGCAGTAAGGCAATGTACCACCCACCCTCCTACCCCCACTAACATCTGGTCTCTGTCCACACTGGCCTACAGCCAGCAGGAGCTGTAAATACCCCGAACCCTCATTCCTTTCCTAGACCAACTCTGTGGTGTTTCGTGACACCTTCTCTGGGACTCAGCAGAACCAGGGAACGGTTGCAAACATAACCTGCTCAGGAAGACCTCTTTGGGCTTTGGACTCTCTAGTTTTTATTTTTTTTGAGACGGGTCTCATGTAGCTCAGACTGCCCCTAACTCAGTATGTAATCATATGACTCCTCTTGCCTCTACCTTTGAGTGCTGGGGTGACCACTGTACACCTTAGCACCTGGTGTATTTTGTTCTGGGGATGGAACCCAGGGCTTTGTGTGTGGGAGGCCAGCCATTCTACCCACTGAGCTACATGCCTAAGGACCTTTTAAAATTTACTTTAAATCACCTTTCGTTGCCCTTTCTTTTGCCTCAGGCTGTACATTGAAAAGAGAGGCGAAATCAAAGCAGATTTGTTTTCCTTTTCAGATGCTGTGGTTAGAACCCAGCTAGCCAAGCTGTTCTACTACTGATCTATATTACATACATGCTTAAGAGTCCTTGACAGAGATTTCGTGTTGTCCCTAGCTCCTCTACCCATGTGTCAAACAGTACCCGGCAAAGAGCAGTTGCTCAAACAACTGTCTTTTTCTTTCTTTTTCTTCTACTTTTCTTTCTCTTTTTTTAAATTTTGAGACAGGGTCTCCCTGTGTAGCCCTGGCTGTCTTAGATCACAGAGATCCACCTGCCTCTGCCTTGTGAGTGAGTGTTGGGATTAAAGGTGTTCACTACTACACCCAGCTCTATTTTCTAAGATGGGGTCTCACTAGACATCTCTGCACCAGCTTCCTGAGTGCTGGTATGACAGGCATGTGCCACCGCACCCAGTTTATCCAGCTGGGGGTGGCTTCATGCATGCTCTCCGCCAACTGAGCCACATCCTTAGCCTCCCTTTTCTCTTTATAAACTGATTATGTCTGGTATTTTGTTATAGTAACAGTAAACTGTCTGTGGGGTCCCAAGTGGCTTAGTGACCCTTATACTTGAAGTCCTGGCTTCTGTCACTTGACTGCCCTGCCCACCTGTTCCGCCTTCAGGGTGAGCTCAATAAAAATCTGTTGTAACTTCTCATTGACGAAGTTGATGCAGAACTGCTCAAAGCCATTTTTCTGCAGAGGAAAGAAAAGAGCCTTCTGTTAGTGGACTATGCAGACACTGGGTGAGCCCAGGATGATAGGTAGAATAGGGTTGGGCTGAAGATGGGAGGGGGGAGGTCCCAGGCCAAACCTGGAAGATCTCAAAGCCGTAGATGTCAAGGACACCGATACTGTACTCTTCCTGAGGCTTCTGCATAGCACGGTTGATGGCCTATGGGCAGATGAAAACAGGGCCAGCGGGCAGCACCCTCTTGTTATGTTTTGAAAACTGCTTTTTTCTAATTTGTGTGTGTGTGTGTTGTGTGCATTTGTGCACATACGTGTGTGGAGACCAGGGGAGGGTACTTGGTGTTCTTTTTCATGCTCTGGGTTATCCCTTCGAGACAGGGTCTTTCACTAATCCTGGAGTGAGGCCGACAGTCAGCAATCCCAGCAATCCTCCTGTCCCTACTCCTTTATAGTACTGGGGTTGTGGTTGATCATTCACATACCTGGCTTGTTATGTGAGTGCTGGAATCTGAACTCAGTTTGATATAAATAGTTTCTCTCTCTCTGTGTGTGTATGTGTGTGCATGCTAGGGCATGTGTGTAGAGGTCAGAGGACAACTTCAGGTGTCCATTATCTACTTCTATCATGTGGGTTGTGGGGCTAGAACTCATTGTTAGGCTTGGCAGCAAATGCCTTACCTCACCACCTTGTCAGCCCCCTTGGTGTATTTCTAGCTAAACTTGTGACTCTGTCCCCTCCCGACAGATTTTCTCTCGTATTTAACTCCCAGCTGGAAACCCAAGTATACAAGTATCACAATTCTTGACTCCAGAGTCAAATATTCCCACTGTTCCCACTTTTCTCATCTCTAGCGTGGATCAATAGCTGCACATGGTGCTGCAGCCTGGAACCCTCACTCAGGAAGCTGCGGTAGGAGGACTCGTGAGTGACAGGCCAGCCTGAGTTCCAGGACAGGCTGGGGTGCAGAGCAGGAGCTTGCCGTAAAGTCAAGTATCTGAAGGACTGGGAAGATGGCTCTCTTCTAGAGCACACAAGTTCCATACCCAGCACCCACAACCACCTGACATGACAATGCCAGAGAGCCTGATGTACCACGTGGGAACCTGGACATATATGTCATAATTCACTCCAGTCCAGCCTGGATGACTGGAGACCCTGCCTCAGACAGACAGATGGACAGACAGACAGACAGACACACACACACACACACACACACACACTTGTAATAGCAGTAGGGCACTTTGCATAGTATACTTTAATCCCTGGATTCCATCTCCACTACCACAAAATTAATTAATTAAAAGGCATTGTAGTTTGATGATCTGTGATTGGAAATGTTTAGAGCAAGAAGTGTTTTGCATTTCAGTTCTGAGAAACATGCAATATTTGGAGCACAAGATCAAATTTTGTTTGTTTGTTTGTTTGAGATAAGCTCACTCTATGTTGCTCTGGTAGTCCTGGAACTCACTATGTAGACCAGGCTGCCCTCACAGATATCCGTCTGCTTCTGCCTCCTGTGGGATGATGTTAAAGCTGTGTTCCATCATGCCCAGAAAGACCCAAGTTTAAACGTGAAATTCACTTACACTTCATATATACTTTACACACTAATTTTAGTGTACATTTTTTTGTTTTAAAGATTTATTTATTTAAGAAAAGATTTATTTGTTTTTATGTTATGTGTATGGGTGTTTTGCATACATGAATGAATGTCTGTGCACAACGTACATGCAGTTCAAGAAGATGCCAGAAGAGGGCGAATGATCCCCAGGAACTGGAGTTACTGGTGATTGTGAGCCATCACGTGGATGCTGCTTATTGAACCTGGTTTCTGCAAGAGCAGTCCTCCCTCCCTCCCTCCCTCCCCCCCCCCTCCCTCCTTCCCCCCTCCCTCCCCCCCTCCCTCCCTCCCTCTCCCCCTCCCTCTCCCTCTCTCTCTGTTTTTCGAGACAGGGTTTCGCTGGCTGTCCTAGAACTTGCTCTCTAGACAAGGCTGTCCTTGAACTCACAGAGAGCCACCCTCCTCTTCCTCCTGGGTGCCGAGATTAAGGGCTTGCGCCGCCACCGCCTGGCTCTCTCTTAACTGCTGAGCCCCTACAGCTGGGTTTTAGCTGAGAGCCACGCATGGTATCTGAGACAGAATTTTCCACTTCTAGTTTTACGTTGGTGTTCAAAAGTTTGGAATTTTGAAGTATTTTTGCATTTTGGGATTTTCAAACTAAGGATGTTCAACCTATACTTTATAGAAACTTTCCCCCCTCCTTTCTCATGTGTGTATATGTGCACATGCATGTGTGCGTGTGTACATTTGTCATGTTGGAGAGAGAACCAAGGACCTCATGAATTTTTATCACTGAACACTTTGCAACCTTATGGAATTAAAAAATGTACATTTAAAAAGTTGCTTTACATACTTAATATACTGGGGAGGAGGCTTGGCATATAATTTTGTGTGTGAGTTTGTGTTTGTGCATAGGCGTGTGTATGTGTTCGGGTGTGCATACATAATACATACATACATACACATTTGTGTGCATGTGGAGGCCAGAGAACAGCAAACCTTGGTTGCTGTTTGTCAGTTATCTTGGTTTTTGTTTTTAGCTTTTCATTTGATACAGGCTCTCTTTGAAGTCTGGAACTCTCTAAATAGGCGAGGCTGGCCAACAGGGATCCGCCACTTTCTGCCCCCCAGCTCTAAGATTATAAATGCACCATGGCCTGGCTGCTGCTGCTGCTGCTGCTGCTTCTTCTTCTTCTTCTTCTTCTTCTTCTTCTTCTTCTTCTTCTTCTTCTTCTTCTTCTTCTTCTTCTTCTTCTTCTTCTTCTTCTTCTTCTTCTTCTTCTTCTATAAAAGTGCTGGGCTGAGAAGATGGCTCAGTAGGTACAGATGCTTGCTGACGTCCGGATGATGTGAATTTGATCTCGGGAACCCACATGGTGGAAGGAGAGCACCAGGCCCCTCAAGCTAACTTCTGACACCCACACACATGTTGCAGCATGAACACGCACATGCACACAAAGTAAATGTAATACATTTGAATGTGGGTCTGGAGACAGAACTCATGTCCCCATGCTCACAAAGCAAGCACTTTATCGACAGAGGTCTCTCCACATCTCCTACTTAAAAAGAAATGTCCAGCATAGTAGTGCATGCCTTTAACCCTAGCATTGGGGAGACAGAAGCGCTAATATCTGTGAGTTTGAGGCCAGCCTAGTCTCCGTAGAGAGTTCCAGGCTCTGTGCTACATAATGAGATCCTGTCTCGAAATAATACATATACATACATACCATAGGGTCATTCTATGCAGCCCAAACTGGCCTTGAACTCTCTCCGCCTCAGGCTCCTGAGTGCTGAGATCATGGGTGTGCGTCGCCATGTCTGGCCCCACTAGCTGTTACATGTTTGTTAGTACTGGGATTATCGCTGGCTCTGACATACAACGTTCCCCTCCACTCACCTCACCCAGCTCCATACCTATCCTTTTGTCTCCTTGACAACCATATTAGCTCTCAAATACACCCAGCCTTCTCTGTCACCACCACTGCGATGGGGCTGCACTTCACCTCCTTATGAACTGGTGAGATGGGCAAGTCAAGCCTGCCTTTCCACTTGTCTGTCCAAATGCCGTGGGCTTGTGAGGCGCCCGGCATCCAGCGCTTTCTAGTGCTGGCCCCACTCACCTCCACCAGGAAGTCGAAGAGGCGGGCATAGAGTCCCTTGGCCAGCGCATCGCGAGTGTAGGCTGCCTGTTCCACATTGAGGGTCACATCAATGGACTCACTGCGTCCACCCCATTTGCTGTCCATCTTACGACTGGTCAGCTTCTCTTGCAGTCGCCCACTGTCTATGCCCAGCAGGTAGGCCGGAAAGGCCAAGACTGCCAGACCAAAGTGAAAGGAAGCAGCTGGTCAGGCTCTCAGGACATAGGAGCTTCCCCAGTGACACCAACACGGCTCTCTTGGGATCAGAGTGGGAAGAAGCAGTCCTAACGCATGAGCCTCACACCCAGCTCTCCACAGCACCCACACTCACGGTCTGTGCTCTCCACACGGGCATAGTTCCCTTCCTCACAGAAGCTGATGTTCCCCAGGTGCAGGATCCCTGCCACGAGCTGCAACACCAGCTGCTGCACACTGGCTGGAATCCCAATGACTTGCATGGCGTTCTGTGGGCACAATGGGGACAGCTTATGCCACCAGGTTTGGTTTTTACTCTTACCACAGAATTAGATTTCTGGGTTCACAGCATCCTGACTACAGAATTAGACTCTTGGGCTCATGGCATGGACTTAGGGAGACCAGACATTTGGATGCCTGATTTTGTTTTGTGTGTGCGCTCTGCATGTGTGTTCATGTATGTGTGAAGGCCAGAGGTCAACCTTGGGGGTCATTCCTCAGGTACCATATGCCTTGTTTTTCTTGACAAATAGGCGAGACTACATTTCCCCAACCACCTGGTTTGCCTTGTGTGCGTGTGTGGTGTGTGTGTGTGTGTGTGTGTGTGTGTGTGTGTGTCTGTGTGAGAATTCATGTGTGTGCCACAGCATGTCTGGAGATCAGAAGGCAATCTGCGGCTGTCTGTTCTCATGTTCCCACTCAGTTTGAGACAGACTCTCATTGCTGCTACATAAGCTAGGTTAGCTGGCTCATGAGCTGCTGGACATTCTCCTATCTCACCCTTCCATTCTCCACAGAGTCACTGGGATTACACACACTTGAAATCCAAACTCAGCTCGTCGGACTTGCCTTCCAAGTGCTCTTACCTTCTGAACCTTCTTCCCAGCTCTTCACCTTATCTTTGAGACAGTCTCTTACTAGTCTTGAAGCTCACTGATTTGACCAGACCAGATGTCCAGTGACCCCTGGGGATCTGCCTGTCTCTGCAGCCCCAGTGCTGGGATATAAGCATGTGCTCCCATACCCACCTTTTTAATGTGGGTTCTGGGGTTTGAACTCAGGTCCTTATGCTTGTACAGCAAGCACCTTACCCACTGAGCCATCTCCTTAGCTCCATAATCTCCCTTTTTTATTCAGTGCCTGCACCTGTCTGTGTCTCACACAGAAGGTTCTCTGGGTCAGCCAGAGCGGTGGTTGGTGCTCACCAGGGTCTCACTGAAGTCACTCCGGTCATCAGTGCCTTCCACTTTGTAGGTGTCTGATTGGTTTAGGTAGTAATAGTAATCTGGTGTCATGAGTCCCAGGTTCTGCTGCTGCTCCTGGGAGGCCCCTTCCAGAAGCTGGAGGATGTCGGAAGGTCATGCATCTCCAGCTGGCCCGGTGCAGCCATTTTCAGTGCCCCACCTGCCCACACACTGCCCTTCCCACGTTGCTTTCCTCCATTCCGGGGATCCAGACGGGTCTCCCTCTGCCTCCAGCCCCACAGCCCACTCCCTGCACCTGATAGTAGATGTGGAAATTCCTCTCATTCTCATTCTGCATGACCACACGAGACTTCTCCAGCAAGAAGTTGGAGATCTTGCCTCCATCTGGTTCCCCGCCTCGGCTGAACTGGATCTCAAAGTACTTGCCCTGAATCCCAGAGAAGCACATTAGCCCATCCCAGGTCCCTGGAGTATGGATGGAGCAAGAATTAGCATCTCATGAGCCTGACCTTTCTCTTCTTCCTTCTGTGATCTGAACCTGCCTTTCTCTTGTATCCACTCACTTATTTTTAAATTCTCTCTCTCTCTCTCTCTCTCTCTCTCTCTCTCTCTCTCTCTCTCTCTCTCTCTCTCTCTCTCTCTCTCTCTCTCTCTCTCTCTGTGTGTGTGTGTGTGTGTGTGATGCTGTGGTGAACACACGGTAGACACATCTGAGGACAATTTGTGGGAGTTGGTTCTTTACCATGTAGGTCCTGAGGATTGAACTTGGTGGCAGTGTCTGCTGAGCCATTTTGCTGACCACTCCTCAGTTCTGACTAAGCTGGTCTTTCCCCAGTGTCTTTCCTCTAGGCTGCTCAGACTGTGGGGCCTGGCATCCTCACCCGTACATCTCTCGTGGTGCCCTAAACCTCTGCTAACTGCACTCAGCTCTGTGCTCACCTCAAGTCTCCCCCACCACATTTCACAGGTTTCTGTGCCTCTTTTGTGTGTGAATACATGCGTGTGTTGCATACATGGGTGCGTGCATGCTTGTGTAGGTGAAGGCCAGAGGTTAACATCGGTATCTTTCTTGACTGCTGCCATCAAGGAAAGAGCTCTTAGGCCCGGAGCTTGCTGATCTGTCTAGTTTTAGCTAACCATTTTGCCTACACTTCTCATGTGCTGGGATCTGAGCTCTGGTCCTTACACTCCTAAATGCCATTGCCCCAGCCCTTCTACTTCATGTCTTGAGACAAGGCCTCTCATCGAATCTAGAGCTCACTGATTTGCCTAGACCGGATGGTCATTCTGCTTCTGGATCCTCCTGTCTGTCTTCTAGTGTGGGAATTACAGGTGCCTGCAGCATATTTAGCTTTTCTTTTAGTTTTTCCAGATGGTTTCTCTGTAGCTTGGAGCCTGTCCTGGAGCTAGCTCTGTAGACCAGGCTGGCCTCCAACTCACAGAGATCCGTCTGCCTCTGCCTCCCGAGTGCTGGGATTAAAGGTGTGGACCACCACCACACAGAGCATAGTTAGCTTATACATGGGTTCTGGGGATTAAGCTCAGATCTTTCTTGGGTGACTCCACATTCAGGGAGAGACCTTGCTTCAAAAAATAAGACAGGGAGAGGACTGTGGCTATAGTTCAGGAATTAAGAGCATTGATTCTCTTTCAGAGGATCTGGGTTAATTTTTAAAAAAAATTTATGGATAATTTTTTGGAAATTATTTATTTTTATTTTATGTACATTGGTGTTTTGCTTGCATGTATGCCTGTATGAGGCCATCAAATCCTCCAGAACAGAAGTTAGAGACAGATGTGAGCTGCCATGTGGGTCCTGGGAATTGAACTCCGGTCCTCAGCTGCCAGTGCTCTTAACCACCGAACCCTGAGGACTTGTGTTCTATGCCCAGAACCCACATGTCTGTTCATGACTGTTTGTTACTCCAATCCAGGGATTTCAGTGCCTTCTTCTGGCTTATAAGAGTACCGTACATTTACATGGTGCATAGACATACATTCAAAACACTCATCTATACAAAATAAATATTAACAGAAAAAGTAGGTGAGGGAGACACCTAACATCAACCTCTGGCATTCACATGCAAGTGCATAAATTTGCATGTGCACATACCCTTGTGTACCTAAGCATTCATGCACCCCCACACAAAAAGAAGCATGGGGCCTAGGGACATGGCTCAGTGAGTAAAGTACTTGCCACACAAGTGTGTGTGGTGTGTGTGTGTGCACGCACATGTTTGTGCACATGCATGTGTGTACGTGGGTGTGTGCATTGTTTGCATGCATGTGCATGTGCATGTCTGTACATGTGTATGACTGTGTATCTAGAGTGATCAAGTGAGGTTATAGTGACTCACAAAGCGGCTGGAATTGTTGTTGCGCACCGTCTTGGCATTGCCGAAGGCCTCAAGCAGTGGGTTTGACTGGAGGATTATGTCTTTGACGTGCTAGGGTAGAGCCAGGTAGAACGAGATCAGTCTGGGTCAGATGGGTGTAACTGAGGGAGATCTGACGTGCCCTTCTGTTCTTGTCTTACCTGGACCTTGTCACCCCCGCCAGACACCTTGGAGATGTAACCCATGATGTACTTAGCAGCCACTGTCTTCCCAGCTCCGCTTTCCCCACTGGAGGTGGTGGGAGGAAGGAAGAGTTAGTGGGCAGGGATAGTGGGAAGAACCTTTTCTAATGCCTAGTCATTCATTAATTCATGCATGATTTCCTTCTTTTACTGAGCACCCACAGTGTACCAGACCCTACTCTAGGTTCAGAAATTCAACAGGGCCTAGAAAGATGACTTAGTGACTAAACAGCACTTATTGCTCTTGCAGATGACATGGCTTTGCTTCTCAGCACCTACACGGTTGTAATAACCACCACTATAACTCCAGTTTCAAGTGGCTCAGCAGCCTCTTTGAGCCTGTGAGAGCAACAGGCGTGAGGTGGCACATAGATATGCATGCAGGCAAATCATGCACATACAACATAAAAATAGTAATTTTTAAAATAAAAAATACTTTCTTCTCCCCCCAAAAGGAGGGGCTGGTGAGATGGCTCACTGCACAGAGACACTTGCTGCCAAGTTGAGTTTCATGGAAGAGACCTGATTCCTGAAAGTTGTCCTCTGAGCTTCACATTTGCATTGTGGCATCTGGCAACCCCAGTAAATATAAATAAATAAGTAGATATAGGCTCAGGTCCCGTCGTCAAGTTTGAAGACCTGAGTTCAATCCCTCAGATGGTGAAAGAAGAGAATCGACTCTGAGAAGTTGTCTTCTGACTTCTACATGCATGGACCCACACGCATACACACAAAATAATGAATAAAATTTAAAAATCCATGCCCTCACATTTCTTTATGTGTCTGTGTATGTGCTATGAGCATGGTATATATGTCTGTGGTATATGTGCATGTGCCCATACGCACAGACTGGATGGAGGACATCTGGTATGCTGCCCCATCACTCTCTGCCTTATTACCTTGAGACAGGGTCTCTCCCTGAATCTGGAGCTAGGCTTGTGGCCTGAAAACCCCAGCAACCTGTCTGTTTCAATCTCTCCCAGTGCTGGAGTTACAGGTGTGTCCATGCCTGGCTTTTATGTAAGTTCTGGGAATTTGACCTCAGGGGTCTCACCCTTGAATAGCAAACATTCCTACCTACTGAGCCATCTCCTCAGTCCTGGAGCTGGTGTTTGGGAGGAACCAATGGGCAATAATAAAATGAATAGATACACTGTATCAGGAGCCATATCGGTAGCCAAGGGATATAAAGAAAGAAGGGCAGAGCAATAGGGATAAAGGTACATCATCATTATGACAAACCGTTGGGGGTGGGGTTTGAGGACATGCCTGGACAGAACATTCCTCAACCTACTATACCTGATAATGACACACTGGTTCTCACAGTCGATCAGCATATTCCGGTACATGTTGTCAGTGAGGGCGTAGATATGGGGGGGATTTTCATACTGGGCCTGGTGGGGGCAGTCAGGTGTCAGTCCAGAACTGGATGCCTCAGAGGGTATGTGTGGGCATACTTCCATCCATTCAACCCTGGACTTACCGCACCCTGGTAGAGGTCAATTTCTCGGTCAGTGAAGTAGGGCATTTGCTTGAAGGGGTTTACAGAGATAAGCACGGAGCCAATGTATGTCTTGACAAGTAGTTAAGAACCATGCAGTGTCTTGCTTTGCCTTTCGAATATTTTTTTAACTCCTTAGTCTATTCCAACAAGACTTTCTAGAACCACTTTGCTTGGAGAGAGAGGTGAGATACTTGAATGTACTTGAGTCTCTTAGGAAAAGAAGGCTGAATGCAGAAAGAGGGGAATTGCTGGTACAGTAGTTTAGCTGCTCCAAGGCAGAGGTGCAGTGCCAGTTACAGCATCTCAAACCACAGCACTATTGTGACTTGATCTATCCTTCAATCTGCCCATCTTTCCCCCAATTATTCATCCTCCCCTCAACCCTGGGCTGGACTCCATCTGCCCCTCTGCACTGCCATCCCTTTGGCAGCCTTCCCTGTCCCAGGACACCATCCTAACTTCCATTGCCCACATCCTCCTGTGCCCCTGCACTGCTTAGGATACGAAGATGTAGTCATCCATGAAGCGCTTGCGGAGGTTGCTCACAATGGCATCCTCAGTGATCTGGGGCAGCAGCACCATGTCGTCCACTCCACTCTGCTTCACATTGTGACTCTGCCAGTGAAAACGCTCCTTGCTGCCCTGTGGGTGGGGTGGAAGATTGGAGGGTGAGCCCTTTCAGGGGAGCATGGCTGGGGTATCTGGCTTACCTCCACCACAGCTTCGGAATCACCCTTCCTCAGATACCCCTGCAATGGCTAGGTTTTTGGTTGTGGTTTATTTGTTTTTGTTTTTGAGACAGCATTTCTCTGTGTAGTCAGTCATTGCTGCCCTGGAACTTGCTCTGTAGACTAGGCTGGTCTTGAATTTATAGAGATCAGCCTGAATGGCTAGTTTTAATTGCCAGCTTGACACAGTTTAGAATCACCTGATAAGAGTCTCAGTGAGGGACTGTCTAGGTCGGTTTGGCCTGTGGTATGATCTGGGGGAGATTGTCCTGATTACATTAATAAAAGTGGGCACGCCGGGCAGTGGTGGCGCACGCCTTTAATCCCAGCACTCGGAAGGCAGAGGCAGGAGGATCTCTGTGAGTTGGAGGCCAGCCTGGTCTACAAGAGCTAGTTCCAGGACAGACTCTAAAGCTGCAGAGAAACCCTGTCTCGAAAAACCAAAAAAATAAAAAAATAAAAAAAATAAAAGTGGGCAGACCTGTTTGCTGCCCAGCCCTTCATTGGGGTATTCTAGGCTCATATTATACCAGTCTTGCAGAGGGAGGATTGGATACAAGTAATCTCTCTCTCTCTCTCTCTCTCTCTCTCTCTCTCTCTCTCTCTCTCTCTCTCTCTCTCTCTCTCTCTCCAGCCTTTACTAGCCCAGAACTCACTGTATAAACCAGGTTAGCCTCTAACTCATGGAGATTGCCTGCTTCTACCTCCTGAGTGCTGGGATTAAAGGTGTGTGCCACCACGTTGGGTTCTCTATGCTCTTGACCGTGGATGTGGTCAAACTAGTTGCTTCTGGTTTCTGCCTTGACTTCCTTCCCCATGATGGGCTGTAGCCTGGAACTTTGAGCCAACGAAACTCTTCATCCATTAAAGTTGCTTTTGTCAGGATATTTGATTACAGAAACAAAAAAATAAAAGATGACAACCCTGTATCTTCCTCACCTCTTAGGAACACCCAGGAGGTAGATAAGGCCACTACAGGCTCCTTGTCCAAAGCAACATGCATTCCTGGGCCTTCTCTTTGGTCCCTCTTTCCACCCATGCCCTCACTGTTTACCTTCCTGCCACAGAGAACGGAGTCATCTCCTTGCTATGCCTTCTCCACCATGAACTCCCTTGAGGCTGTACGCCAAAACCAGCCCCTCCTCATTTACATTGTTTCTGGAAGGAGGATATGTCAGAGTACTGTGAAGGTAGCTCACACGTGTGACAGATTTGGTCCCACGCCTCTGTGTTAGAGAACTTGTCATGGCTTTCCATCACTGTGCTACTCTTCCAGGCTACATATAATTGGTTTGCTTTGAGACAGATCTTGTAGATCACACTGGCCTTGAACGCACTATGTAACATGACTCTTCTGCCTTTCTCTGCTCTTGACTGTGGATGTGATGTGACTTCTTGGGTTTTTGATTGATAGGTGTGTGCTGTTGGGAGCATAGCATGAAGGTCCTTGTGCCCACAGATCTCCAGGGTGACCAGGAATGCTAAGCACACACGATTGTCTTTCCAGTGGGAAGATGGAATGCCCGTTCTTCCATCTGAAAAGCTGGGAAGTAGAAGTGATTAATAGCCTGGTGATCTGTGTTGGGCCAGGCCTCATCCAGCTCCTACAACCAGGACCAGAGGTGCCTAGAAATCTAAATGACCCTGATAGCCAGGGGCTCCCCCAAGCTCCCACAACCAGGAGCAAAAGTGGCTAACAGTCCAAATGACCTCTGTGTTATCTGTCTGACCAAGACCGGGCCAGAGCCTTCTCTAGGCCCTCAAGCTAACACAAGTAGCCTATCTCTAGACCCCATCATCTTGGAAGAAATGACATGTACCTGGGTCAAGGTTCACTGTAATTACGCTTCCTTGTGCAACAGGGATTGCATTACACCAAGAAACGTTTTTCCCAAATTGTACTATTTTTTAAATATGATGATGATGAACTGCCTGTCATAGACTCTGTAGAAGTCTTGATCCAGGCTGATGAGGTCAATTTGAATCGAGTCTTCATACTCGTCTCTCCGAGGTCTGCTTCTTTGCCAGACACATGCAGAGACTCCATCAGTGTGTCACCAAGCACAATTTATAAAGTGCTGGAGAGCAAACCCAGCAATCTGGGCTTGTAGTCACATCCTCAGCTCCCAGCGGGACAGGCATGGTGGCATGCTGCTGATCCCAGTACTTAGGAGGGGAAGTTGGGAGAATGTCCACGAGTTTCAGGTCAGCCGGGATATGTGTCAAGACCCTGTTTCTAAAATCGGGTGTCAGTAGTGCTCACTGTGTAAAGTGCTTGCTCCTGAGCCCGACGACCTGAATTCAAGCCCTGGGACCCACGTGGTGGAAGGAGAGGACCAGCTCCTGGTTCTCTGGCTGCCACACGTGTGTTACCGCATGTGCAAACTCTCTCAGTCAGTCAATCAATAGGTATAATTAAAAAAATTAAATATATATGTAGTATATAGCATATATTTTAGAATATGTACATGAAGTACAGATCATGAGCTACAGCCATGAACAATGCTCTCAAGTTCGCAGCCTGAACAATGAGGGATGAATTTTTTGCTTTGACGTTCAGTCCTATGAGGTGTGGTCCTGGCTAAACTCACACCACTACCCATTCATCCACGCCCTCTTCTCTCTCTCTCCTTCATTCAGATGAGCTCTCACACCTATAGACCAGGCTTGCAGGACCCTGACATCTTCCCACCTCTACCTCAAGTGTTGAGATAGCACGAGTGCACAACCGCACGTGGTGTATGCAGTGCCGGGGAGCTCCAGGGCTGGAGTAACGGCCTAGCAGTCGAGAGCATTTGCCTGCAGAGGACCTGACTTCAGTTCCCAGAACCCACATGGTGGTCTCTAACTGTCTGTAACCCCAAACTCCCAAGCTTGGAGGGTCCACTGACCTCTTCTGGCTTTCACACAGTGCACAGACATACATGATAGCAAAACATGTGCACACCTTTAAAATTAAAATAATAATTCAAAGAGTAAAGAGAACGGATGTAACATTAGAATCTAGCTGCTCCACAAGGCACGTGCCTTTCAAGCAGCCTTCTGCTGGCACAGATGCCAGCAGGCATCCTCCTGAGACACGTGAGCCCTTAGCCAGCAGAACGCCAGGTACTAGGGCTTCTCACCCGAGGAAACAAGTTTCCATCAAAGAGCCCAGTTACATGCATGCGTGCTCCATCCCTTTCCCTGCCTCCTGTCTGAGGACCAGGGAGCCTGGCTGGAGGCTTGCGCTGAGAAACTTCCTCTCTCCGCAGAAGCGGACGACTGCCACTCCCACTTGTGCCATGGGACTTTAGTTTTCTCTCTTTAGAGACCTTACTGTGGTGTCTGTCTCTGGTCCTGGGGCCTGAACTCTTCTCAGAGCCTGGGCTACAGTGCTGCAGCTCTGCCTGTCTGTCCATGGAGTCAACACGGTTTTAGTTTGTTTTGGATTTTTTTTACAGTTATTATAATATATTTATTTTAAATGCCATCCATTTCTTTTCTTTTTAATTTTTTGAGACAGGATTTCTTTGTGTAGCTTTGGAGCCTGTCCTGAAACGTGCTCTGTAGACCAGGCTGGCCTCGAACTCACAGAGATCCGCCTGCCTCCTTCCCTCCCAAGTGCTGGGATTAAATGTTTGCACCGCTATTGTCTGGCTACATTAAAAATTTTTAATAAACACCTTACTCCCCAACAATCTGTCTTAGTAGCCCTCCTGAGCCTGCATTTGAGACCTTTTGTAGGTGGGCACATCAGGTGGCTTCACTGCATTCAGATAAAAATGTAAGCAGGCACATTTTAGTATCCACAACTTTCCCTCTGCGTTACAGAGGATTACGTAATTCCTTTCCTTTCCCCCTCCTTTCTTTCTTGCTGAAATGAGATGAAACCCAGGGCCTTGCAATGCTAAGCAGGCCTTCTACCTCTGAGCTCCTCTCTGGGGGATTCCGGATGGGCATTCCTCCCGCGAGCCTTGCCTCCAGCCCCTCACGGGGGGGGGGGGGGGGGGGGGGGAGGGGGGGAGTCTAGGTAGGAGGATACACCTCTGAGCCACATTACCCTTTACTAGACTAGAGAATTATAGTATCATCAGCCTTGCCCCCAGGCCCTCCTTATTGGGTTTTATGTTCGTCTTACAGGATCCTGAGTTCTTCCCTGGCACTGCAAAAAAGAGAGTACCAGGTTTTATACAAGAGCTCTACTTGAAGGAGACAGGGCAAGGGGAGGAGCAGCTCATGGAGTGCAACAGGGTGCAGCTGTTCAAGGTGACCTGTCTGGAGAGGTTAAGACAGAGCTGCCTGGGAGGTCAGAGGTATCCCAGACAAGCAGGGCCATCTGAGCTACTGAAACTTGACTTCACTCTGAGAATGGCCCCAGGGAGGGTGTTGGCGAGATCCTGGAGTCATAGTGGGAGGTGTGGAAGGCTGATGAGGACCCACCATCACCCATCTGCCTGAAAAGAGGAAGGACAGAGGCTGGGAAGAGAGGCCGGGTCACAGCAGTCAGTGCTTCCTGTTTGCAAGACAGGAACAGCAGAAGTGTTGGTGAGGACAGATCATGAAAATTAGGGGTGGAGTCATTCATAGGTTATTTGCCATTCTCTGTGTTGATGGTTGGGGTGGGGTATGGACAGGCAGGCTGTGTAAGCGGCTGACGAGACAGGGAGTGGGTTCTAGCTCTGTGGAGTGGCTGGGAAGGGCTCGTGTTTGGTGACCACAGCACACAGCAAATGGTTAGCTTTCTGGCATTCATTTACTGCCCAGGGGAAGCCTCTTGTTTGGGTGCAGGGTCTGTCTCAGAAGTCTCAAATAGATTGGAATTGTTATGTAGCCCAGGCTGGTCTTGAACTACTGACCCTTCTGCTTCGACATCCTGAGTGTCATCATTTTTAACTAACTTTTCAGTGCCAGGAATGTAATCTCAAGACCTACATGTACTATGTGTGCTACCACTAAGTTTCACTTTCAGTCCTTACTAAGCTTCTTGTTTTGCTTCTTTTGTTCTAAATGTTTATTTATTACATTGTATGTATATGTGAATGACATGCATGGGTGTGCATGCATGAAGGCTGCAGGACTGCACTGTGGACTCGGGTCTCTCCAGACACTTTTATGGAGCTCTGGGGATTGAACTTGGGGAACTAGGGTTGTTCAGCAAGTGCTTTTACCCACGGAGCCATCTTGTTTGATTTTATTTTTTTTTTAAATTAAGGGCACCGCCACACCCTTAATTCCATGCACTCAGAGGCAGAGGCAGAGTTTGAGGCCAGCCTGTTCTACATAGTGAGTTCTAGGATATATAGAGAGACCTTGCTGCAAATTATCTATCTATCTATCTATCTATCTATCTATCTATCTATCTATCTATCTATCTATCGAGGTAGGATCATATAGTCCAGACCAGCCTCACACCTGTTACATAGCCAAAGATGACCTTGTGATTCTGATCTACCGCCTCTATCTCCCAAGTAGTGCGAGGACATATGTGCACCACTGTACCCACTAACTGGGGTTTGTGAAGTGCTAGGGGCCAAACCCAGGCCTTCGTGCACATGAGGCAAGCCCTCTACCAGCTGACCTCCATCCTCATGACTAAGTCACGACCTACCTACATGACTACACTTAAGAAATTAGTGTATGTGTGTTTGTATGTATATATACACAAATGGGTGTCCAAGTGTGTGTCTATGAGGGGTTTGGGTGCTGGCACCTGCGTGCATGCAGACATCTAGAAGTGGGTGTTAGTTGGATCTTCAGGGCCTGGAGCTGGAAGACATTGGACATGTGGATGCTGGCCTCCTAACATCCATTCTTATGATGGGGCACCATTGCTGCTCACTGCTGAGCCCTGGCTCCAGCTCTGTGATGGGGATTTTAAAGTGGGTTACTTGACTTTTCCTTTCAACACACAGAGGGTAGAAGTATTATTAGCTCCATTTTTCAGAAAACTCTGGTGCCTCTAGGTCGGAGGCTGCGAGGCCAGCTGTGGTTGGCCCCTCTGGCCTTTCCAGCCAGGTTCCTCTTTCTGCTCTTCCCCCTCTTCACACTGCTCACTGTCTTCTGTCTGATGGCATTCACTCCCGGTCTGTCCTGCCTTCCTCCAATATCTGAGCTCTGCTATGTCATAAAACCATCCATGTATTCTTGTGTGTGCTCCTGGCTTCTCATGAGGTGGAGGCGGGGTTTGGGGGTGTTGCTCAGTTGGCAGTGTTTGTCTAGCTTCCATCTCCAGCACGACATAAACTAAGTTCTACAGTGTACACCTTGAACCCCATTATTCATGGGGCGGAGGCAGAAGGGTCAGGGGTTCAAGAACACCCTCAGCTACATAGTGAGTAGGACCTTGTCAAACTGGCTCTGAGGTCTGGTGGCGCTGAAGGGGTGGCTCAGCAGTTAGAGCACTGGCTGCTCTTGCAGAGGGACCTGGTTTGACTTCCAGCATCCACATGGTGGCTCACAACTCCAGCTTCCAGTTATCTGACGCCTTCTTTTGGCCTCCTATGGCATTGCATGCACGTGGTACACAGATATTCATTCAGGTAGGCAAAGTACACATAAAATAAAAATAAATCTTAAAAGTAAAAAATAAATTAAAAAAACCCAAACCTAGCTAACCAATCAAATAAGTGAATGAATAAAGTACCCTGGAGGGAAAACTGTTCTCCGTGCCCCCTGAAGAACTCCTTGTCTCCCTGGTTCAAGCTGAAACTATGTGTTCCTAAGTTCCTTACTTGAGCTGTGGGTGAGGGGAGTTACAACAAATAGGTTTGTGGTCTCAGTTGACCACAAGCTAAATATGACTCAATCTGCTGTCTCTTGTGAAAGATACTGGGGGGCTGGAGATGGCTATAGTGAGAAGTGAAGGCAGATTCTTCCTCTAGCTCTTCAGCTCTGCCTGCAAGGGAGGTGGGGGGATGAGGGAGGAGGTGGCGGTGGGGTGGAGATGACAGGACAGCCTTCTTGGTGCTGTTGAGGGCGTGACTGTTTGTGGTCAAGGTGGTGTCTCTTGTAGGGCTCAGGCTATAAGCCCTGCAGTGTAGTGAACACACTTCCTGATTTCTATCAGTACTCAGAGGAGGTACAGGCCCAGCTTAGGTCCCCGCTCTTGAAGCTCTTAGTGGTGCTGCAAGTTGATGAAGCTGGTCCCCCAAGGAGAGGCCATGTTAGAGGGTGCAAAGGCTAGGTGGTTATATCACCCAAGGCTAAACTTGTAACTTGACCTCAAGGGCCTGTGGGTGTGAAACTCCAGGTCCCTAGCTTCTTTGAGTGGTAAGCCCAAGTTCAAATAGGACCAGAAGGATGCTCAGAGGCTATAACAGCAGTGAGGTCCTACGTGAGCTCCCATTTTCTAGGAAAAGAAAAGGGAAGCCATAGTCAAGGTGACTACTAAGAGAAGTGGCCTCTTAAAGGGGCCAAGCTGAAATCATCTTCCACTTTTGTTAATCCAGCAGCTTTGCTAGGCTTTCCTGCCTTAGTTTCCTCATTTGAAAAACAAGAAAAGACAGTAGGGTTCATGGGGCAGCTGCACAGATTCAACAAGGCAAATGGCAAAGGTTGTCACGTAATACTGACGTTCCTCATCACCAAGTGTGTCAGTGGGTCCAAGGCAGGAGGAGCTGCATGATGGAGCTTGGAAATTCACCCCAGATGTGCTAGCTGTAACTGGCTAGGCTGGGTGAACATACTTACAATGACACTGTGTGCCTCACTTTGGTTATTAGACTATTGACAGTGGACCCAAAAAACTGGAATTTCTCCTAGGAATATCATGCAGGGAGAAGAGAAAGCTTAAAGCCAGGACCAGCCAGCAAAGTCTGACTTGTTAGATAGCCTTGCAGCAGAGACATGGATGGGTCAGTGGTAGGTAGGACCACACTTTCACTAGGAACTACACAGACAAGCATAACTCTGGTCTCTAATTAAACCTAACTGGGGTGGGGTATGGATATCAGTATTGGCTCAGGAGCCCCAAGACCAAGTTCTTAGCACAGAGGACAGGGACAAAAGTCAGGGAATAAGAGACAAAAACAGGAGATAGAGGATGAGGGAGAAGGGGAAGGGAATAAGGAAAAGGGGGCAAGGGGCACTTGTCCCAGGGAGCAACAAAGGGTTATCTCTGGATACAGAGGAGACTGATGTGGCCCATAGGAAAATGGTGGTTTTTAACGGTAAAAGGGGAAACCCCGTATTGGGATGAGGTTTGATTTTAATTGGGCATGTTAGTTTGGGAGCCAGAGGGGGCTTTTAACTGCTGGACTTTAATATTTTCATAGCACCTTGGTAGTCAGCCTCAGGAGGAGGAAGTGGCCAAATAAGGGAATAAACCTTAGCTAGCTTTAGGAATGCAATCTAACCATTTTTTTCAAGGCAGAGGGACTGGGGGAGAAGGGTGAGGCCTCCCAGAGCCATGCCTGCCAAGATTGCTGAGCCTGCCAAGAGTCCCTTCAGGTGGTCTCATTGTTTTTCCTTATCTCTCTTCCCATCAGGCCACGCTGAACAAATTTCCTTTTTCTGCTTGTCCCTCTTAATCTGGCTGTTTCAATTGGCTTACAGAGGACTGGTGGCTGGACCTGGCCTGTATGAGCATGGGATATGACCCCAAATCTGGTAACAAAGCTCTCTTAGACTTGGGTGGTGATGAGAAAGAACTTCAGCCTAGAGAGAAATAGAGCAGCCACTTCCTTCCTCACCAGGGCCCTGCAAGCCGTGGAGATGTGACTCTGATGTCGCAGCTGTGCTGGATCCAGCTGTGGCTCTTGTGCCCCACCCTTGGTCCTCAGGGGGTGACCCTAGAATTGTTGTCCTGTCATTCCTCAGGTGTGGGGGGTATTGGACCATACCCTGCTGCACCTCTGAACTCTGCAAACAACATGCCTACCTCTCAAAGCTCTGAGTGTCTTCTTCACAGGACTGGACTTGGGGATTGTGTTATGTGGGACCAGTGAGTTTATTTCCTTTTGGCTTAGCTGGAGGCCAGCCAACAGGTAAGGACCTTTGTCTTTCTGGAGGCAGCTGGGGTCTATTGCACCTCTTCAAATTCTCCACCCAGAGGCTGGAGTTGGGGGATCGCAGGTCTCAGTCTTTTGCTCACTAGAGAGGAGCATAGGGGCTCTGATGCCCAGAGCAGACGCCTGCCTGTCCCCTCCTTTCTCCCTTGTCCTGTCAGTTGTTGGTTCCACGTGGATAAGGCCTGACATATTTATATAGCTTGTTACCTCTGTGAGTTCGTTAACTCGGTATGCTTTTTTAACAATTAAAATGACATGCATTTGTGTAAGTGTTGGGAGTGTGTGCTTGTGTGACACGGCAAGCCTGCGGCCAGAGAGTAACTTGAAGAAATGAGCTCTGGGTGTAGCTCAAGTATCAGGCTGGCAGCGGGCACTTTACCCTCTGAGTAACACCAACAGCCTTGCTTTTTCTCTTTTTGAGATTGTGTTTCATCATCTAGGCTACTCTTAACCTCCCGATTCCCGGCTCTATCTCCCACGTTTGGAAAATGAATTCCTGCTGTGCTCTAACGCTCCCAGCTTAGTTATGGGCACCTAAAAATAAATAAAATCTTGTGCCAGTGAAATGGCTCATGGGTAAGGGCTTGCTGCCAAGTCTTATATCATGAGATCAGTGCCCTGGATCTACACAATGAAGGGAGGGAACAAATTCTTTCCTCTGACCTCCACAAATGGGCCATGGCTCACTCTCCTCACAAGAAATAAATATTATTTAAAAATTAATGTTGTTTTAGCTTATTTGTGACTGGGTCTCATATAGCCCAGACTGGCCTCAAAGTTGCTATATGGCAGAGAATGATCTTGGGTTTCTGAGCCTCTTGCTGAGATTTCTGAGACTCCCAAGTGCTGCGACGAGAGATGTACACTACTATTCTGACTTGTATAGCGTTGGGATGGAGCACAGGGTTTCATACACAGAAGGCAAGCACCTCACCAACGGAACTACAACACCAGCCCTACAGTTGAGGGTTTTGTTAGGTCTCTTTTTAAAATACCTCCTTTTTTGGTTCATTCCCCTGGCCACTGACCTCTTTGTTCCTCCTGGCTTTTATGAAAGATTTATTTCATTTTTATTCACATGTCTGTATGTGTTTGTGCTATGTGTGTGCACATGTGTGTGGGTACCCATGGAGGCCAGCTGGATCCCTAGAACTGGAGTTACAGGCAGTCCTAAGGAACCTGATGTATGTGCTGGGAGCTAACTCTGGTCCTCTGCAGGAGAGCACTGCTTAGCCACTGGTCCATCTCTCTAGTTTCACCTTCTGTCTTTTACTTGTTTTTGTGGTGTAAGGCATGGATCCTAGGACCCTGAACTTGCTAGGCCAGTGAACCATACCTCCAGCGCCGGTCTCCTTCACTTTATGCCTCAACCTTTAAAGCAACCACCTTTACCCTCAAGTCATTACTGTTATGAAACAAAGAAGCCCACCTCATACCACCCCTCAGACCCCACAAAGTCAAACAGAAACTGCTATAATCTTCCGAGTCAGTGCACAAACAGAAACAACGAACAATTCCACCATTAGCGTTGTTTATATATCCCACCCTCGCCACCAGCCAGGATCAACTAACCAGCACCCACGATAATAAACAGACGCAAGCGGAGATGCGTGCCCGCAGTCCCAGCACCCATGATAATAAACAGACGCAAGCGGAGATGCGTGCCCGCAGTCCCAGCACCCATGATAACAGACAGATGCAAGCAGAGAGCGTGCCCGCAGTCCCAGCACCAACGATAACAGACAGACGCAAGCGGAGATGCATGCCCGCAGTCCCAGCATTTTAGAGGATCGTGAGTTTGAGGCTAGGCTGAGTAAAAGTAAATAAATAAGGAGTGTCCAGTGACAGCAACAAACAGTCACAAAACAATAAACCGACATAAAAACTCCAGGGCCAGGGCTAGGCTCAGTGGTTAAGAGCATCGTCTGCTCTTCCAGAGGTCCTGAGTTCAATTCCCAGCAACCACATGGTGGCTCACAACCATCTGTAATGAGGTCCGGTGCCCTCTTCTGGCCTACAGGCATACATACAGACAGAATATTGTATACATAATAAATAAATAAATTAAAAACAAACAAACAAACAAACAAAAAAAAACTCCAGGGCCAGAAAGATGGCTGAGAGGGTAAAGGTGCTTGCTGCCGAATCTGGTCACCGGAGTTCAGTGTCCAGTACCCAAGGGTGGAAGGGGAGAATCCACCCCTGAAAGTTGTTCTCTGACCTTTACAAAATAAATCAATGTGAGAACAAACTCACACCGAGGGGCTGGGGAACTGGCTCGGTAAGAGTGCTTGCTATACAAGCATGGGGACCTGAGTTTGAATTCGCAGCGTCCATGGTCACAGACTCACCTAGAACCCCGGTGCTATGGAGGTAGAGACAAAGGCATCTGCTGGTTTCACTACCAGCCTAACTCCAGATTCAGTGAGCGATCTGATTCAAGCAGGACATCTGATGTTCACATGTGTTTGATCAGCACATACACCTTACACATACAGAGCTCTCACACTGACACAGAGACATTGACAACCACACATAACCATATCCCATGCAAAATCTAAGAGTGAGTTGCTAGACCACCATTAATAGAAGCTAGCAGTAGACAACCAATGGCAAATGAGTATTAACCATTCAAGCTCCCGATAACCAGCAGAAGCAGTGTCCTGCTGGCGACTAACATTAAACACTAGCGACTCCAGCATCATGGCACATGTCTGTAACTCCAGCACTCAGTAGGCGGAGGGCAGAAGGTTCAGGAGTTTAAGGTCATCTTGACTATATAGTGAGTTCAAGGATGACTTACAGCATATGAGACTCTGTCTCTAAACAACAATGGATGGGGTGTGGCTCAGCTGGTGGGTGCTTGCCTAACACGCAGAAAGTCCTGGGCTCCATCTCCAGTATTGTACACAGCAGGGCACGGTGAATCATGCTCGTCAACGCAGCTCTTGGGAGGTAGAGGCAGGAGGATTCGATTCCCAAGGTCATCCCTTGTCTATATCGTGCCTTCGAGACCAGCCTGGGGATTCACGAGGCCCTGACTTAAAGCACCAAACCCTGGCACAGGCTGAGAGGATGGCTCAGTGCTTAAAAACATCTGATATCTTTTCAGACAGCAAAAGCTGAGTTACCAGCACCCACATGGTGCTTACAACCAACAGTAAATCCATCTCAAGGGAATCTGATACCTTCTTCAGGCCTCCCCAGGCACTTGCTTGCACATGGCATACAATCGCACTGATGTGTACACATAAAAAAACAGAAATATGTCTTAAAAAGTAACAAAACTAAACACCAGCTGCCATCATAGATGACCACCACCTCCAACCCACCCATGAGAACCATTGTAAGCACCAATCTTCACAAACCAACAGCAACCCTCACCATTACAACCACAGCAGTACCCACTCAACAAGGAATACCCAGTGGCTTGAATTGCCAAGAAGGAAGGACCTGCACCCAACTCTACCACTGAAGCCAGTAATGCACGAGCCTCCCAGGTACCAGCAGCTCCTGGGCATTTAGCATGCATGCTCCATAACAGACCCTCTTTGAACAGCATCCTGGCATTGCAACCCTCTGGGAAGCTCTCAGTATTCCCAGACACAACTGTAGTCCTCGTAGATAGTGTCAGTCTTTTTCTTTCTCTTTGCTGTCCTCTTTGCCTTTCGTTTCCTTTCCTCTTGCCTGCCTGTCTGCCAGTCTCTTAGGACCCAGGCAGGACTTAATTCACTATGCAGCAGATGATGCCCTTGTACTGATTCTTACTTCCATCTGCAGGCATTTCCAGAGTTCTGGGCTGACAGACTTGGGTTAATGCAGTGCTGGGGATAGAACACTGCTCTCTGCATGCTAGGAAACTATCAGCTGAACTCCAGCTTCGGATCTATTTCGGTTTCATTGAGAGAAGGTCTTGCTAGGTAGTCCACGTTGGCCTCCAATTCATGCTTTTCTGCTTCAGCCTGCAGCGGTGAGCCACCACACCTGGCTCCGGGTTTTATCACTGTTCACTTTGACTCGTTTCTCCCCTCAGATTTGTCTGCTGAGAAGTCCGTTGACTAAGCATTTCACAGTGCTGGCAGCCTAGGAGGGGTTTCCCTTCCTTTCAAGCAGCAAATCTCTTCCTGTTTTTCTTTTTTTAAAAGACAGAGTCTCATGTAGCCCAGGCTGGCCTTAAACCTGGATGACTTCCACCTGCCAAGTGCAGGGACAACACGCCCAGGCTATGTGATGCTCCGGGTGGAACCCAAGGCTGTGCATGACCGACGGAGCACAGCCTCAGCCCTCCTGGACATGCTCTGTCACCCCAGCTCCCTGCTTCCACTCCAGTCACGTTTGCTGGACCCGCCAAGGGCCCCAGCAGCTACCCCGCTCCTGGAAGCATTCCTTATTCCCACTGACAGAATGACAATGAATGAAGGCAGATGTGGACTGTGGGCTTGTGCAGCCACGGGGGTGATTTGTGTGACCATCGCTGGCTTTTATTGTGCATGCCATGATGCTCCTGGGTCTAGACGGCATGTCTAGATGCTGATCATCCCCCAGCCTCGTCATGATCAGCAGGCCCTGACTAGCAGTCCATCTCTGGCTGCAGTATCTCCACTGCCACACCGGTGTAGTAGCGAGAACACAGCCTCTCGTCCCTTGTACCTTCCATGCTTTGTTGTCTAGTCCTGTCTCCTCCTCCTCTCTCTATCCCTCCTCCCCATCTCCTCTGCTTTCCTGTTTTTCTCCTTTTCTTCTTCATCTAGTTCCTCCTCCCTCTCCTCCTTTGTTATCTCCCGCCCTACCCCACATCTCCAACTTCTCTTCTTTAGGAATACTAACTGAAGTTAAATGATGGGGATGATGGCTGATTTTCAGTGCTAGAGCTGACACTCAGGACCTCCATCTGCCTCTGAGACTGTTACAATCACACCACCTGTCACCACTTGCACTACTGTCACACTCCACAGTCCTTACGTGAGACACAGTCAGCCTCACCACTGGTGGACTCACAGTGCTCAAACCCACAGACCCCATGAATGTTTCCAAGGAGAGCTCCCCCAAACACTCCCATTTCTAGACCAACTTCCAAACATTAACTCTGGAAACAGAGGCCGAGACAGGAGGAAGTGCTTGTTTCAAAGCACAGGGAAATCTAGGACATGTCCCTTCCTGGCAAACTATGTAATCCCCTTAAGGATACCTTCTCCCTTCCTATTACTCTGCAGACTTGGTCCCCATAGCCAATCTGACACCCTTAGAACTTGATTCCTGGTGGAGGACAATGGGACACCTTGTGCTGCACTGTGGGAGTCCCTCCCCCAAGGCTCTGCAATTCTCATAACCATTGCCCCAATTTCTGAGGGTGCTCAGGGCTCTGGTACCAGGCCGTTACTCCCAGAGCCAACGCTGAAGAACTTACCATGGTGAGGGTTGGTGTCTGGGCTCCTGTTTGTAGTGACTGGGGCACAGGCTCAGGGAGTTCCTGGGGGTGGCTCTGGCATGGCTCTGCTTCTTCATCTACTCCTTCTACAGACTCCTGGCCCCAGTTCCTCTTGCAACAGCCCCTCTCTCACTTCCTTTGATGGGAGGGGCCATGGCCACAGGGGAGGGAAGCTGAGGGCGGGGGGGGGGGGGGGGGGGGAATGCTCTGAGCCTTAGCAGCAATGACCCTGCTGAAGTTGGAGTTTGGAGCCTGGAGGGATAGGTTAAAGACGGTTGGCAGCCACTGCCAGACAAGAGAAAGTCCCTTCTCCATCTACCTCCCCAAGAAAAGAGGCTACAGCAAAAGGCACGCAAGTCAGTTGACTGCAGGACTGGCCACCTAATTGAGGTCTTTCTCTTCCGAGTCAAGAAAGGGAAGTGCTGTTTCCGATGTGTCTGCTCTGGGTATTCTCCTGTAAACCCCTTAAGACCCTCCCTGTAGAATGTTCTTCAAAGCCAGTGTGTTAGTAAGGACAAAGAGAGTGGAGGCCACCACAAGCCTTATGCCCATGTAAGACTTCTAATTTTGTATGTTAGATCTGGACTTCTTTTTTTTATTTTAATCTATCTTTGTGTTTGTGTGTTTGAGTATGGGTGCATGTGTGTGTGTGTGTGTGTGTGTGTGTGTGTGTGTGAAGACCAGATGACAGCTGTCAGCCCCCACCTTGAGACAGGTGTCTTTCTGTCTTTCCACTGTGTAAGCCAGGCTTGCTGGCCTACAAGCTTTGGGGATACTTCTGTCTCTACCTCCCATGTCAATGTTGGTGCACTGGGGTTGCGGATATTTGCCACCATTATCTGGTTTTATGGGGATGTCTGTCTGGGGATTCAAACTCAAGTCCTGATGCTTGTGTGAAAAGGGTCATCTTCCTAGCACCAGATCTGGCCTTAAAAAAAAGATTTACTTTAAATAATTGTACTCATAAGTGTGTGTGTGTCGGAGACCAGCTTCAACAAAAATACCACTTACCAGAGTAGGGACACGGGGATAAGAAAATTAGTAAAGAGGACGAAGATGTGGATGAAAATAATAAAATAGAAAACATAGGATAGTATCGGGAGTTCCAGTGAATACTGAAATTGCCTGCGTTTAATTTTCCTTACACTTTTATACTTCAATACCGCAGGGGGAAAAGACAAAAGCTTTAACACGCTACAAGAACAACTAGAACAGTTACTGGCTTCAATACTTGATGTCTCAAGTCATTAGCATTCAGTTGTTTAGGCAGTGAACCCACCCTAGACCAAGAACTCTGAAGTTGCTATTCCCAAGGTCAAACCTTCTATTTCAAAAGAAGGAGCAGAAGTATGCTTGAATATCCTGACCATTGGTCAGGGTGGGGTGGATCCAACTGTACGGGCCATCTTAAATATCAAAAGAACCAAGTAACCACACCCTAGTTCAGGATGTGTAGCCCTGGTTGTTGTCAACAATTTTGAGCAACCTCAAACTTTCTGACTTTCAGACAAAGTGGAAATAGGCTCACATTTTTGGGCCTCTGTGTGTCTGTGTCCGTGTATAAGCCAGAGGCACTGGATCTCCTGGATCTGGAGTTACAGGAAGTTGTGAACCATCGGATGTGGATGCTGGGAATTGAACAGAAGTCCTCTGGAACAGCAGGAAGTGCTCATAGCAGCTAGCTGAGCCATCTATCCAGCACCTCCACCCTTGTTGGCCCCAAATCTGTATTTTGTTGTGGGTTTTGTTTGTGTTTTTGTGAGACAGTCTCATATGTAATTCCGACTGTTCTGGAATTTACTATGCAAAGTAGGCTGGCCTCAAACTCACAGAAATCACCCTACCTCTTTCTCTGGTGTGCTGGGACCAAAGCTACGCACCACTGCTCCTGGCCCAATCTGGATTTTCACAACTGTGACTTTGCCGATTTTATGACTTGGCTCTATCAGCAGCACCTAAAACATGTAGGGCCTACCACACAGCCCAACCCTTGATCTTTGGAAGACCAGATCTCACAAGTCTCCTGTTGACATTTGAGGAAATAAATGATGGTCACGTAGGCAGACAGTGGTGGTGCACGCCTTTAGTCCCAGCACCCGGGAGGCAGAGGCAGGCGGATCTCTGAGTTTGAGGCCAGCCTGGTCTACACAGGGAGTTTCAGGACAGCCAGGGCTACACAGAGAAACCCTGTCTCAAAACAAAGAGGTTGTCACCCTCTCATGCCACCCATTGAGGATGTGGCTAAGACTGAACCAGACTGTGTTCAGTCTTTGGTTCATGTCTGAGGACTGGGATGTCTCTGCATCCTGTGCTCTCTTGAGGAGGTGTGTCCCCTCCTGGCCATAGCTGAGAAGACTTGTCTCCAATATCCAGGGGCAGTAGCATAGCTCAGTATGTAGAAAGGGGCAGAATGATCACATTTGGTTGGGAGTACAAGGAGACTGGATCTTTGAAAGCTTCTGTAAACTGCACTTTTGTCTTAAAATAAGTTTGCTTGTTCTTCGAGAAAGGGTTTTTTTGTTTAGCCCTGGCTGTCTTGGAACTTGCTCTGTAGACCAGGCTGGCCCTGAACTTAGAGAGCCACCTGCCTCTGCCTCCCGAGTACTGGGATTAAAAAAGGGTGTGCCACCATCTGGCAATTGATAGGTTTTTTTATTTGTAGTGGCCAGAGTTCTCTCTCTCTGCTAAGGATGACTAATTAGGAAGTGTGGGCATATGCCCCGCTTTTAAAAGTATTTTTTATTTTTAAAAGTATTTTGTTTATTCATTCATGTGTGTGAGCACACATACCACAGCAAGCTTGTAGAAGGCAGAGTACAATTTATAGAAATTGGTTCTCTCCTTCAACCATGTGGATCCCAGGGATTAGATTATAGTTGTTACTCTGGCAGGAGGTGCCTTTACACACTGAGACATGTTGCCAAAGCCTAGCTGTGTGTTCCCTTTTGATCCTAGGGTCAGGGCTGGATGGTATGCCTATACAGAGACACAGACCCACTCACGAGCATCTACACGAGACAGAACTTTATTGATGTAAGGCTTCTTGGTGAGGAGCGTGTGGACCCCAAGGCAGGGCTTGTAGCACCATGATGGGGGTAGCCTGGATGTTGGGCTCCCCCTGGGGCAGGCAGGGCAGAGGTTGGGGTAGATCTTGCCCCTGGTTAGTCTGGGGGAGGATCACAGGGAGATGGTATTAATCCCACTGCCCCATAGCAGATATAAATCCCCCCCAGCTCAGAGTAGAGGGATAGAACAGTGCTGGGGGGCAGGGCACCGGCACACCCCCTCCCTACCCTCACTCTTCACAGTACATATTCCGATCAAAGGGTGGGGGGAGTGTTGGGGACTTAAAGATGTGTGAGAGAAGGGGCAGTCCTCTCTTTCCACCGTCAGCTGGACAAGAAGAGGGTCCCTGTGGTAGCCAGCTCTTCTCCATCCCCTAGCCAGGACTCCTATAGGGGTTACCCAATAAATAACTTTCAACTGCATCTCACCCTTCAATCCCAGCCTCCCTCCCTCCCCCAGGCCCTCTCCAGTGGAGTTTCCCCCAGTCTGTGCTCCAGGGTGGCTCGTGGTGCTGCACACCCCCTAGCGGCCTTGGCAGGTTTTGCAGCACATCTGGCGGAAGTAGGCTCGGCTACAGAACTGAAATTTGAGCACCAGAGGGCAGTAGGCCACCTTGTTCACATCCTTGCATTCTGCAGTGGTGGAGGGGAAGGGCAGGAGAGAAGGGAGAGAGATCACAGTCAGCGATTTCTCCAGCAGTGGGGAGCTCTAGCTGGCCACTCCGCTTCCCTCTTCACCAGTTCCCTCATGCTTCACAGAGGGAACGTAATCATGCTTGCATTACCAGTCTAATTCTGAGAATCTATGTATTTTCTATGTGTTTATTATTATCCGGTGTGTGGTGTGTATGAACAGGTATGCATGTCACAGCACACATGTGAAGGTCAGGGGACAACTCTGGATTTGGTCCTCTCCTTCCATTGTTATGTGGGTTCTGGGGGATTGAACTCAGTTTGCGCCACCTTTACTCACTGAGTCATTGCACTGGCCCCTTTGTCTCCGGGTTATTGTTTTGAGGACTTTCTTTTGTTGTTGTTATTTGTTTGTTTTTGAGACAGGGTTTCTTTTGTGTGTCTTTGGAGCCTGTCCTGGAACTAGCTCATGGAGACCAGGCTGGCCTTGAACTCACAGAGATCCGCCCGTCTCTGCCTCCTGAGTGCTGGGATTAAAGGTGAGTACCACTAACGTCTGGCTGTTTTGAGGATTTTCAATACAGCATCTGGAGCTGCCCAAGACATACTCCCAGTGAGAAAAACGTTTCTTATTCTAGGGTTCCCCTTTTTTCCTCTGCTGGAAATTGAACCTAGGGCTTTAAGTATGTTAGGCAGGCACTAGGAGTTATATTTCCTAGCCCCCCTTTGATGTTTTATTTTGACAGTGTTTGGATAAATTGCTCAGATGGAGCTTGCTCTGTAGTATAGGCAGGTCTTGAACGTGCAATCCTCCTGCCCTGGCCACCCTGAAACTTAAGATGACAGACCTGTTGTGCTTTTGAAGCCAAGAGAATTTGTTTCCTTTGGCTTTTCAATAAACCTTTGAGTTCAGCTCAAAGAATTTGTAATTCAAAGGCTGGGTAACAGCTTAGTGAGAGAGCACTCGCTGAGTACCATGAAGACCTTGACATTTAACAGCCTCTATGGGGGCTATGGATACAAATTCCCACTTAGCAGTGGGATGCAGCTCCTAATGGGCTCCATCGCCTTCATGCAGCACTTCTTCCTGAATGAATGTATCATTTGCAGTCTTCACAGACCGGGAAGACACAGTGTTGGAAGGTGAACTGTTGTTGTCATCTAGTTTTAGAGTTTGGAAATAAATTTCTCTAATTCCCTCTATCAAAAATAAATTTACACACAAAAAATACTATAGCTGGGTGTAATGGCTCACATGCCTGTAGTCCTAGGTAGTAGGGAGGATTGCTTGAGCATGGAGTTTGAGGTAACAAGGCCTGATTTAATAAAAAGAACCAGTTGTGTGTGGTGGTGCACGCTTGTCATCTCTGCAGGTGGGACAAGAAGTTCAAGGTCATCCTTGGCTACTGTGGTGTGGGAAGTCCTTCTGTCTCTGTGTTGCTTTTCTTGGCTAATGAATAAAGAAACTGTGTTGGCCTGTGTGATAGGGCAGAGCTTAGGTGGGCGGGGAGGATGGAGCTGATTGCTGGGAGGAAGAAGGCAGAGTCAGAGAGACACCATGGAGTCGCCAGAGTCAGACATGTCAAATCTTTGCCGGTAAGCCACTACCATGTGGCAATACACAGATTAATAAAAATGGGTTAGATTAATATAAGAATTAGCCAATAATAAGCTAGAGCAAATGGGCCAAGCAGTGATTTAAATGATATGGTTTCGTGTGATTATTTTGGTTCTGGGAAGCCGGGACGAACAAACAGCTCCCTGTAACAAGACTAGGGTCTATGAGATCTTGTCTCAAAGTGATAAAACAAATCAAAATAGCTGGGCGGTGGTGGCACACGCCTTTAATCCCACCACTTGGGAGGCATAGGTAGGTGGATATCTGCAAACTCAGGCAGAGGCCAGTCTGGTCTAAAGAGTGAGTTCCAGGACAGGCATGGCTACACAGAGAAACCCTGTCCTGAAAAAACAAAACCAAACAACAGCCCCCCCCCCCAAAAAAAAAACCAAATTAAAAAATAAAGAAAAAAAATTTTACTTAGGTTAAAAAAAAAGGTGTAGGGGCTGGAGAGATGGCTCAGCGGTTAAGAGCATTGCCTACTCTTCCAAAGGTCCTGAGTTCAATTCCCAGCAACCACATAGTGGCTCACAACCATCTGTAATGGGGTCTGGTGCCCTCTTCTGGCCTGCAGGCATACACACAGACAGAATATTGTATACATAATAAATAAATAAATATTTTTTAAAAAAAGGTGTAGTGTAAAAACAGTGTGTGTAAGCACTGAATTTTTCTCCTCCCAAACAGGGCACATGGTATGGAGACGCCCGTATAAACTGTGAGTGTTGTCTGCAGCTCACATGTCACGTGACAGATTTCTGTGTCCCCAAACATCAACAGTGCCTGAGCTGGGCTTGGTTTGAAGTAGTATCATCCTCGAAGCGTTGGCTACCACCCCTGGCACTGCAAAAACTGGGCGTGGTGGTGAAGTCCTGTAACCCTAGCACTTGGAAGGCAGAGGTTGAAGGATCAGGAGTTCAAAGTCACGCTTGGTCATATGAGATCTGAGTTTGAATCTGAGACTCACGGGATAGAAGGGCAGAATCAACTGCCTGTGTGTTGCCCTCTGACCTTCACAGGAGCCCCAAGTAGATGAATCCCCATCTCACCCTCGAATTTTTCGTAAAAACAATAAGTAAAACTGTAATGGAATCTCAAGGACTAATAATCAGGAAATGGGGGCAATGCTCACTTGTAGCTTATCAAAGCCTGGCGCTCTTCCCCTGAGGTCCACATACCTTCTGGGCCATCTCCAGGGGGCACCACACTGTCACACTTGGCCTCACACTGCTGCATGGTGGATGGCCGCAGGGCCTCAGTGCACTCTCGGGATGGCTGGCCCGTGTGGCTGGTGCACCGCACTGTGCGCTGCTGCTGGCCGAGGCCACACTGTGAGGAGCACTGAAGAGAGAAGCCACCAAGTCATCTCTCTAAGAGCACTGTCCTTACCCTTATCCCACAGGGCCATGCCCACCTACCTCACCCCACTCGCTGGCCACCCAACGGGCAGGAGGGCAGCGGCGCAGGTTGCATCGCATAGTGGTTGGTGGCTTGGCTGAGGGAGGGCAGTGCCCAGGGGGCAGAGTGGACCGCTGATCTGCACTCTTACAAAGGACCACTCGGTGGCGGAGACCAGGCCCGCAGCTTGGGGTGCACTGCAGTTAGAAGGGGTATTTTATATTCAGTGTAGGGTGGGTGTTGGCCAGTGGGACACAAGGAATGGACAGGTAACTGGTGGTCCCTGTGCTGTCCTCCAGCCCAGTCTCTGATACTGTGTTACCTGCAAGCCTTACCACCTGCCCCAGGCTGGGACCGCCTTTCATAGGCAATGGGTCAGACCAAACCCAAGTCCAGAAGCCTTGGAACCCACAGTGCACCTCTCTTGATCATGGTAACAATGGGGCTTGGGATAAGATTGCTTCAGCAGGTTTTCCACGCAAACAGGCCAGCTCCTGTGCGCTTTCTGTACTGAGAGTGGGTTGGGTGGGAAGAAAGGTGGAAGCTGACCTCAGACCATTCCAGGGCTGCCCACTCGGGAGGGCACATTGGGCCCTGGCAGGCCTCCAGCACAGGTGGGCGTGGCTGTGGACAGGCACTGTCATCTAGGGCTTTCTCCTCTGCAGCAGACACCCGTCGCTGGCACACCACCGAGCGGCTTCGCACCCCAGCATCACAGCTGCGGCTGCATCGTGACCAGTTTCCTACAACCCAACTGTGAGGGGGAAGCAATGGTCTGAGTGCTGCACAGGGCAGGGCAGCCCCCCTCAGAGATCACCATTACCCTATATCCAGAACTCAGATAGGAGGGAGGGCTCTATCCAGCTTGTATACAGTGCACAACAACTCAGGCTGCAGAACGATTCAGTACTTCAGTTGTTTTTTTGGTGTATGTATGTTTGTACGTGTGTGCATGTGCATGTGTGGCACTTGTACTGCTAGAGGTGACCTTGAGCATCATCCTATATCACTCCCACTTCATCTTTTTTTTTTTTTTTTTTTTTTTTTTTTTTTTTTTAAAGATAGCGGGTCTCAACGAGCAGAGCTCAGTGACTGGCTAGCCTGGCTGCCATTCCAGTTCCAGGGATCTTCTGTCTCCACCCTCTCCTAGCTAGGGTTAGGAACCTGCCACTGTGCCCACGTTTTTGCTTGGGTGTCCTCTTATGACATAAGCACTCGTGACACATCAACTGAGCCATTTTCCAAGTCTCTCTCTCTCTCTGTGTGTGTTATATAAAATTTTAAAGGACTTGTTTTTACTTATATGTGTGTCTGTGTGCACACATGTGTATGTAGGTGCCAGGGGAGGGGACAGAAGAGGGTGTTGAATCCCTTGGAGCTGGAGGAATAGGCATCTGTGATCTATCTAACGTAAACACTAAGGTCAGACTTCCTCATAATCAAGAAGCAAGTGCTCTTTAACTACTGAATCACCTCTGAGATTCCGACTCATTGGATTGAGACAAGATTATTATGTAGCTCAGGGTAGCCTCCACTTCACTAGGTAATCCTGGTTGGCCCTGACCTCTTAACCCTTCTGTCTAAGCCTCCCAAGAGCTGAGACTGCAAGCATGAACTAATACATTCAGCCAACAATCTGCCTCTGACCCTGCTGAGCACTTGACCCTGTGCATCCCGAGACGCCAGCACTCACCCTAACGTCACCCACTCTCTCTCCACTCTGCTGTGAGGACGATCCCTGACTGCAGAGAACACTCCCACCTTGTCCCACGGAGTGCACTTACTCTGGCGGGCATGGTTCTGTGTTGCAGGCACGCTGCCTCTTAGGTAATTTGCTGTGGGCGCTGCAGTAGTGTGGGGCCACCGCTGAGCTGTCCAGCTGATTTCGGCACTCCACCACTTGAACCTGGCTGCCTGGGGAAAGGGAGGAGCTCTCTCAGTCCTGGCCAGCCCAGAGGTGCTCAGGGTGGCTGCCGTGCTGGTTCCTGGCCCACACTCTGGCCTCACCGCCTGCGCACTGGGCTGAGCACTTGGTCCAGGGGGCATAGTGCCAGGAGTAGGGAGGCAGCGCATCCCGGGCAATGGGTGCGTTGAAGCGGTAGTGGAGGGCAGGCAGCTCTGCCTGGGCCAGCACCTGCGGGTACAGGGAACAGCCATTGGTGGTGTCATGGATTCCCATCCCCATAGGACACTCAGGTACTCCTGGACTTTGCCCCCAGCTTCATTGTTACCATGACGATGAGAGATGCATTAATGGGCCCCAGGGCTTCTAGGCTCTGGGCCTGATCTGGACCCTGACGTAGATGAAAGGTGGTCCCAGCCAAGGGAAGGCGGTGAGGTTGAGGGGTCCCAGGTAGCCCCTCCAGTAGCAGAGATTCCTGGTCCCCTTTTAGGGCTGAGGTAGAGCACAGGGGTCAGAACTGAAGTCACTCTGTCTGCCCTCCAAATCCCATGGAATCACAATTTTCATCCCAGCTTTACTTACCCAGGTGGCTAAAGGACAGGTTCAGATATTGGATGAAAATGTGGACGGAGCCTTTGGGGATCCAGACGACGTCCTCATACCCTGGGTAGTGGAGTTCAGCTGTCATCCATTCAGCCTGCCTCCACACCCCCTGCATCCCTCTCCCTCATCCCTCACACTTAGGGCTGCAGCTAGCCACCTCATGCTTCATGCTTAGAGATTATATCGTGGCAAATTCATCTGGACCTTATAAAGTATGTGAACCATCATGTTCTCCTCCCCACACCCGTGTGTGTGTGTGTGTGTGTGTGTGTGTGTGTGTGTGTGTGTGTGTGAGAGAGAGAGAGAGAGAGAGAGAGAGAGAGAGAGAGAGAGAGAGAGGACAGATGCACGACTACCGTGTATGTAGATTGGAGGGCAATTTTAAGGGGTCTGTTTTCTCCTTCCACGTGTGGGTCCTGGGGATCAAATTTAAGTTCCCTTGCTTGCACGTTACTGACCAAACCATCTGCCCCTCTCATTGTGTTCATTTACAGATTATAAAACTGGGGCTCAGGGAAGCTATGCAGTTCACCAGGGGTTTACAGGCAAGAAATGGCTGGCTGTGATTTGAACCCAAATTTGTCTGACTTAGAATGGGTGAATCTAATTCCCCATGCCCCATTGAGCAGCGAGGTTGAACTGAGGCAGAGGGAATGAGATTTGAACACCATAAGGCGCCACCATTGTCTGCCCATCTGTGACCACTACATCTTTGCTCAGCCATTCTCCCAAGATTTTTAGCGTCTATGCCTGGACCCCCACATTGTCATGTGTTCTGGATCCTGCAATCACCTTCCCCTTGGGTTGTATTTCTGTTCCCTAGTCTAGTCCATGTCTTTTTTATTTGTTTTGTTTTGTGAGACAGAGTTTCTCTGTGTAACAGCCCTGGCTATCCTGGAACTTACTCTGTAGACCAGGCTGGCCTTGAACTCAGGCTGGCCTTCCTCTGCCTCCCTAGTGATGGGATTAAAGGTGTGAGCCACCGCTGCCCAGCTGGTCAAGTCAGTATCTTACCACTAGAGCACTTGGTGCTGTGGACGCTCCAGGGGTTGGGATCAGGGGTTCTTAGGCCTAAGAACCCCTCAGACTTCCCTCTTTTTCCTCATTCTCTTATCACTTCAACATCCTATGAGATCTTCATTCTGTCTCCCAACCCAGTACCTTTTTTGTTTCTCTTTAGAGACAGCTTATTGCCTATCCCAGGGCACCTGGATGCCTACATTGATTCCTCTTGCTATTCCCTACTGCACATCTCAGAACCACGAATGGCAGAACCCTGCCATCTAACCTCTAATCTAACTTCTTTCTATCTTTTTTTTCTGTATTCTATGTGTATGTGTTCATGGGTTTTCAGGTGCGTGTGTGTGTGTGTGTGTGTGTGTATGTGTAGGTCAGCCTCAGAAACTGTCCCTCAGGAACACTTTTTATTTTTTATTTATTAAGTTTATTTATTTTAAACTTAACATTTAAAAATTACTTATTAACTATGTAAAAAGAGTTGAAACTGTAGACTTAATTCTTGTTTTTTGTTTCATTTTCTTTCCCTTGGGGCTAGTGGCATATGACTTTATTTCAACACTCCGGAGGCAGAGGTAGGTGGATCTTTATGAGTCCAAGACTACATGAGTTCCAAGGACAGTCAGAGCTACACAGTGAGATCCTATTTTAAAAGTATGTTTTAAAGTGTGTGCGTATTGTGCATGTGTGTAGACTAGAACAGGGCACCTGAACCTCTGAAGCTGGACTTATAGGTGGCTGTGAGCCAGCAAATGTGGGTGCTGAGAACAAAAGTTGATTCTCTGTAAGACCAGTACGTTCTTAGCTGCTGAGCTGTCCAGCCCACCTTGGTTTTTGAGCAGCAATTTCCCCACCGGGACCTAGAACTTTTGGACTAAGCTAGACTGGCCGGCCAGCAACTCTCATGGAGCCTTCTGTCTCTGTCTCCTCAGTGCTGTGATCACAAGCACATGCCACCATGCCTGGCTTTTAATGTGAGTAACAGGGATCAAACTCACGTCCTCATTTTCCTGTGTCAAGCACATTACTTGATCAAGCTATGTATCTCCCCAGAACTTTTCTCACTTCGTTGCCACACTCCCCTCGATCAGCTGGGTTGCAGGTGTGTACCACTGTGCCCAGCTTCTCTCTACTTGTGTACTCTCCCTCTCCAAACCTAAGTCTAGGCTATGCTGTAATTAGTGTGTGTGCGTGTGTGTGCGCATGTGTGTGTGGTGTGTGCGCGTGTGTGTGTGGTGTGTGTGTGTGTGTGTGTGGGGTGTGTGTGTGTGGGGGGGGGTGTGTGTGTGCGTGTGCGTGTGTGTTAGTAGGTAGATCAGGACAACACATTGGCAGCTGGGTCTTCCCTTCCACCTTAGGTTCTGGAAATCGTTAGGCTTATGTAGTAAGCGCTTTTAACCATGGAGTCATCTGATCCATGCCAAGATCTTTTTTTTTTAATGTGGGTTCAGTGAATCAAACTTAGGTTTTTGTGCTTGCACAACAAACACAATACTGATTGAACATCTCCCTAGCCCAGGTGTTTTAGTCTTTTGTTGTTTTGTTGTTTCCTGGCTGTCCTGGAACTCACAGAGATCCACCTGTCTCTGCCTCCCGAGTGCTGGGATTAAAGGTGGGTGCCATCACTGCCTGGCCAGATGCTCTATTCTTAAATCAACCAACCAATGAACCAACCAATCAAACGAAAAACCACTTCTAATCTAACCATGCCTAGAGAATGACACACACATTCTGCAACTTGTGGTCCCTGATGATCATGTGTCACCTGGTCACAATCCCTCTGTAACACACTGTCATCCTTCCACAACCCTCTCACCATCTCATCCCTACTCCCCGGGCATTCTCTTTCTCAGCCTGACAGGCCTCCCATAGACCCACAGGATGGGAAGTGACTCCCTGGAACCATCCTGAAGCCCCCAGGACGGTGGAGGGAGAGATCTGGATCCTCAGTCCCAATTCATATGAATTTCTTTGAGTTAGATCCCAAGCCAGTAACTGAGACCTTCCTAATTATGCCTGTGATGGGCTGACACGGACTGTGAATGTCATAGGATCTAGAATGATTTGTGTCTCTGGGCGTGTTTGTGTGGATTTTAGACTGGATTAACTGAGGTGGGAAGGTCCACCCTAAGAGGCAGCACTGGTCCAGGGCTAGAGGACCAGACTGCATATAAAGGAAGAAGAGAACTAAGAACCATGAGCACCCATGATGGACTGTGTCTCTGAAAACTGCAAGCCATATGAAATCTTCCTTATTTCTAGTGAGGTATTTTGTCTCAGCAACAAGAAAATTAGGGGCAATTTTGTGCTCCCAGGACATTGGGGTTCCCAAAACCCTACTATAATTCATATTCTACAGGATCCCCAAAGTCTAAGGAGTTACTGGTTTTAGTTTCTATAATGAGGGTAACCCAGATCCCAGCAACAGACCCCAGACTTGACACCATGGAAGTAGACGCAAGGATTCTTACCACTTCCTGGCAAAGCTGGGCTGAAGACCCCCTCGATGGTCTCACAGGCACTGCCATCACCCCCACACACTCGGCATTTGTCCTCTCGGAGATCAGAACCCAGGACCCGGTCACATCCCACATGCTGCACAGGGAGACAATGGTGGGTTGATGGCGTCATGGAGACCTCTCCCTCTCCCAAACTTCTTCCCAACCTCTTTCCTCCTCCCTGGAGTCTCCTTTACCTTGCACTCGCCGCTGACACAGATGTCCACGGTGTCAGGGCGGCAGGGTGTACCATCCACCACAGCTGCTGCTCTTTCCGTGTAAAAGTTGAAGCCTTCTGCTAGGCAAGTCAGTGAACAGGCCTTCACGCCCCCTGGGGGGCATGGCCCCATCAGACCTGGAGCCAGGTCACCCTGGAACTCCCTGCCTGAGGGGAGGTAAGGACAAGAGCAACAGACCCCAGACTTGACACCATGGGCAGAGGAGATAGGGATGTCCCCCTACATATAAAATACCATTGAGTTGTATCAAGGACTAAGTTATATCATTCTTTACTTGGGCAAAAAATGAGACGTTGTGAATCTATAAGCCAACTGCTGTCATCCTCAGTGGTTCCAGGGCCTCTGGGAAGCTCACTCACCTCCGCGATACGTCTTCCATGTGTAGAACTTTCCACGGAAAGGAACACTGTCAAATTCAGAGCACTGCATTTCTCTGAAGTCCTGGGAGCCAGGGGGACAGTCCTGGGGCAGGTGTGAGGAAGAAGTCAGGGTAAGGAAATGTTGCTCAGAGTGGCGGGAGTCCAAATGAGGATGGATGGATGACCCATGCTAGCCACGGAGGTGTATGAGATGGTGTGTGTGTGTGAATATTTGTGTTCACGTCTGGGTGCTCGACATCTGAACTTTGGTCCTCATATTTGCATTCAAGCACTTTACTAAGTAAACCATCTTCCCAGCCCCTATATGTATTTATTTTTGAGACAGGCTCTTGCTGTAGATAAGCTGAGTTGGCCTCAAACTCGAAATCCTTCTGCCTCAGCCAAGTGCTAGAATCATAGGCACGCACCACTGTACCTGGCTTATGAGATGGGACCTGGGTGATTCACTAAGTTAAGGCTGAGCTGTGGGTAGATGCCTGGGTTCTGAGTTTAAACTTTTCTTGAGACAGGATGGAGCTGGTTTGCAGAAAAGGACTAAATTATTTTGAATGTGAGTGGTATGTAGATGCCCTCTCTGGTAATCTCTATGCATGGGGCCAGAGGCCACTGCTCATTCCCAAAGCTCTCCCTGATGTCTGAGCATCCCTTCTGATTTGGTGGCCTGCACACTTAAACATCTTCATGATTAGGCAATAGAGTCATCTTTAGCCAGAGGGAAGCCTAACATTTAAGGAGGAACCAGTGGGAAGCTCCGGAGGGCAACTGTGATGAGGGGAAACATTCAAGATGGGCTTCGGAAGGATGCTGGCTTGGTGAGAAAGCTCACTCAGGCTTTATGGATGACAATGAGTAGTAGGGTCTTAATTCTGGGGGAACTGAGCTGTGAAGGGGGAAGACACTAACTGTATTTGGAGAAGGGTTGGGGAGGGAGGGAGCTGACATCTATGGTGAAAACAGTTTGAAGACTAGATGAGGGGAGGTGCTAGGTTGGAGGGAGGGGGATAGGATGGCAGGGGTGAGGGTGGTGGTAAGGAAGGATGGCTGGGGCAGGACTATGGAGAACTCACATCGGTGTTGCAGGACCGGTGCCTCCGTCTCTCGCCCAGACAGTACTTGCCCCCAATAGTTGGCCTGGAAGGAGCAGGGACAGTGGAGAGAGGTGAGACTGCGGGTGATGGATGCTGTGGGTGGCCTTGCTGTTGGGAGACGGTCCCGAGGCTGACCTGGGGCTGTCGCAGTGCCGACTGGAGGATGACACACCGCCACCACATGACCTGCTGCAGTCGCCCCACGGAGTCCATGGGCCCCAGGCCCCATCCACACCCTCTGGTCGAGACCCAAAGGGGACACAGACACGTTTGTAGCACCACTGGGTGAAAAGGGGGGGAGGGAAAAGGGGTGAGTGTGACTTTGCAAAGCTCTGGGTTCAATGCCTCTTCTCTGTCTACCATCCCCCAAATTACAGGCACAGTCTTTGGAACTGGGGGTGTGTGACATGAGGAAGGGCTGGATCTGAAGGCAGGGTGGTCTGACACACTGGATCACAGCTTGAATCCAGAGGCATGTTAATAGACACAGCTTAGGTAGAAGCAGTACCAGGGCCTACTAAACAAATGTGAGGGGCATGGCTTAAGATGCCAGGGACTGTGGCCTCAAGCTGGGCAGGCAGGGCCCAGGGAACGCTCTTAGGCACTGCTCACCCCTTTGTCGATGCTGTGTGTTTGGCATAGTGTTCCCTCAGCAGCTGGGATGCTATTGGTGATGCACCGATTGCTCTTGCTCAGGCACCATAGTTCACTGCAGACCTCCTGCAGAGGGGAGGAAACCTCTCAGGCCCATCATCCCCCACAGGCATGCCTTGGGGGACCCAGGACCCTCCTGGGTCTTAATGATCCCCCTTTAGGATCATGGCCTGACACGTCTCTTTTGTCAGTACGAATGGAACACTTACACTTACTAGAAAGACTTCCTTAGGCATTGGGACCCCTGTTTCAGTGTAAGAAAACCAAGATGTAGAAAGACAAGGCCCCTCTAGGCCCTGAAGATGGCTCATCAGATAAAGGCATTTCCTGCCAAGTCTTAACACCTGTGTCTAATTCCCAGGATCTACATGGTAGAAGGAAGGAACAGTTCCTGAAAGGTGTCCTCTGACCGCACACATGCAATGGAATAAACACACCCAAAAGAAATAAATGTAATTTTACAGAAAAGGAAACATGGCTACTAGCTAGATGTAACACCACTTCTGCGGGACAGCCTAGTCTAACTCAGATCTTTGAAGTAAGTGTCGTATTTTACTGATTCAGGTCCTTCCAAAATCTGGGAGCTACTATGGAAGACAAGGATTTTCACTTCCTTTATTGGACGAGTGAAACAATGCAGGAGAGAACAATTTGAAAAGTAGGGCTAGCTCAGGGCAAGAGTTTCATCTGTCGTTTTTCCCCCAGCGATGAGTGAGTGTGTGTGTCAGGCCTAGGCTGCACAAAACCAAAGCAATCCCAGAAAACTGTTCTAACCCTTTAGGTCAGTGGTTCTCAACCTGTGGGTCACGGCCCCAGGGGAGGGTGTTGACTGACTCTTTCACAAGGTATCCTGCAATCAGACATTTACATTATGATTCATAACAGTAGCAAAATTAGTTATGAAGCAGCAATGAAAATAATTTTATGATTGGGGGTCAGTCACCACAACATGAAGAACTGTATTAAAGGGTTTGTTGCAGCTTTAAGAAGGCTGAGAACCACCACCAGATTCAGATATGGCCACGTCTCACATTCCCTCTCAGAATCTCGCCATCGGTAATCTAGTCATCAGTAATCCCCTTTGAGCAGATCCCTTCCAAGCCAATTCCTGAGTTCCAGGCCAACGAGAAACTTGGATTTGAACTAAGCAGTGGCTGTAAGAGGACTTCTAGGGTCAGCTCCCCTCAATCCTAAACATTCCTTCAACAATATCCCCTCCAAAGAATCCCTGACTTCTGCCACTCACAGGATATGCCAGCTTTTCCGGCTTCACCTGCCTTGTATTATGACCACTTATAAAACTATCAAGCCAGGTTGGGCAGTAGTGGTGCACACCTTTAATCTCAGCACTTGGGAGACAGAGACAGGTAGCTCGCTATGAGTTTGAGGCCAACCTGGTCTACAGAATGTCCATGGCGACAGCCAAGGCTACACAGAGAAACCCTGTCTTGAAAAACAAACAAACCAACAAGCAAACCAACCAAGCCCTTCCGGCTTCGACCCCACTTCTGAGACTCCTTAAAGGATACTTATTCCAGTGTTGCTTTTGGCCTTCACTCCACAAGGAGGCACTGTTGTATGTGTAAAAGCTCCTATGTCACTCCAGATTTCAACTGTGCACTGGCATCTCACTGCCTTCTCCGGGCATTTATATGATGTCCAGTCTACCGGCTGCCTCTGACAATATCAGTGAGATCATTTACATAAATGTCTTCTGATTGGATTAACAATGGACACAGATAACCCGTGACCAGGAGCTAAATTCTTCACATATATCAACCTAATATTCTTATTGAGAAAGGATCTTCTGTAGCACAGGCTGGCCTTCATCTGCTGTGTAGCCAAGGATGACCTTGAACTCCTGACTTTTCACCTAACAAATGCTAGGATAGATAGAAGCCAGGCTTCATACATGCTAGGCAAGCCTGCTACCAAATCAACCCCAGCTCCTATCAACCAATTTCCATGCAGTAAATGATTTTCTGTTATGCCAGAAAGATATTTCCCCCCAAATATAAAAGGTTCAAGGTCTGGGGACTGCATGTGGTGTACATGCAGACACAGTGTTTGCCACAGAAGCATCTGGATCTGAGTCTAACTCCCCAGAACCTAGGGTATAGGCCAAGTGAGGGAGCTGGAGATGGCTTAGCAGTGAAGAACACTTGTTACTCTTGCAGAGGACCTGGGCTTAGGTCCCAGCACCCACCCACACAGCATCTCCAACGTTGTCTTCTGGCCTCTGCAGAGACCAGGCGCAAACATACAGGAAGAACAAAGACAGGTGGATGTGGGTGGATCCCTGGGGCTTGGTGATCAGCCTGACAGGTGGGTTCCAGGCCAACGGAAGACCTTGCTTCAAAAAGCAAATAAATAAATGGTTGTTTTAACATATTGCCGGTCCCAGCTCCAGCCTGCTATTCTGACAATTCCTCTGCACAATGTCCTTTTAAACATAAAGTCAAGGAGTGGTCTGGGGGCGAATGCTGGGGCAGAGACGGGTCAGCAGTTAACAACACTGGATGCTGATTTTGAGGATCAGAGTCAGGATCCCAGCTCACAAACACCAGTAACTCTAGCTCCAAGGGATCTGATACCCTCCTCTGTGCATGCTCACACATGCATGCAGACACATAATACAAGTAAATCTAAAAGTGAGAAAGATATTGGGAGATAGAGACAGACAAATATCTATGCTGGCGTAATGTCTCAGTGGGTAAAAGCACCCTGACAACCCGAGTTTGATTCTTGGAGTCTATGGTAGATCTGACTCCCACAGGCAATCCTCTGGCTTCCACATGCATGTGTGCCTTTCACATATTACATACAAGAAAAATTCAAGCACTGAAGCAAAAGGCTGACTTAAAGGGGAGTTCAAAGTACACGTGCAGAGTGCCGCTGCTTGTACCCTTGCAGTTGTGATTGGACTCACGGCTCTCCAGAGCCGGCTTTTCATCTGGTCCTCGGGATAGTAACTTTATTGGGAGTTTAAATGATGCCTACCGCATGCTTAGCACATACCAAGTGCTTGGCAAACATCAGCTACTATCATGTTAAGTTCCAGGACACAAAAGACATTAGAGGTGGGTCCAGGTTTACTGAAAAGGTTCTGTGGTGACCAGCCAAATCAGTGTTGGGGGTGGGGCAAGAGTAAAAAAATATCTGGCAGTGCCCAGTGGCACAGACCTTGGATCTCAGCAGCAAGTGGGTCTCTGTTAGTGTGAGGCCAGCCTGACCTACACAGCAAGTTCCAAGTCAACCAGGGCTATGTAGTAAGACCCTATGTTTTTGTTTTATGTACACTGGAATCTTGCCTACATATATGTATGTGTAAGGCTGTCAGATTCCTGTCACTGGAGTTACAGATAGTTGTGAGTTGCCATTGGGATCTCCAAACCACCGAGTCAATAGCCCTTGCTTCAGCATGCATTTCTTGGTCTTCCGGTGAGAGGAAGCGAGGAGTGTCTGGACAGCCACCTGCTCTTTTGTAGTCATTATGGGACTAGCTGTGTAAGCACAGAGGTGTCCGGTGAGCTGGGCTGGGCTCATTAGGGCCAAGGCTGAGGGGGGTCAGAATGTGATTACGGGAATGAGGAGCAGAGCAGAGGAGAGGCTGACTAGCTCACCTGTCACCAGAGTAGGAAGGCAGCAGCTCTTCAGCCCTCAGGAGTTGTGGAGGAGCAGGAAGTGGGCTCCCCCCACCCTAGCTTGTTCTTTTCTCCTGGTGAGTCACTGTATCACTTTCTGCCATAATCCCTTGAGACAAGGCGTCTCCTGTCCCCCCCCCCCCCCCCAGCACTATGGGTACTAGGGATAGATACATGGCTTCACCCAGTTTTCTGCACATGGGTGCTGGTATTTGAACTCAGACACTTGTGTTTATGTAGCAGGTCTTCCTTTTCAACAAGCCATCTTCCCAGTTACTCAGCTCATATTTTTTTTTCTCAGCTCATATTTTTGAGACAGGGTCTCACTGTATATAGCACTGGTAGGCCTGGAACTTGTTATGAAGTCAGACAATCAGGCTGACTTCAAACTCACAGAGATCCATCAGCCTTCTGTGTGTTGAGATTAAGGTGTGTGCCACACCCCCACCCTTGCCCCAGCTCCCTTATTGATGCCAAAATGAAACTTTGAGAGTCTGAACCCCAGGGAAGACACAGGAGTTGGTCAGAGTCCCTGGAAGGCTCTCTCTAGTTCATTACCTAGTAAAGTAGACAGCCCCATCTCTAGGGAAACTATTTCCATCAAGAAGCCTGGACATGTTGCTCAGAACTGCCTAGAGACCTTAGAACCTGGTGTTGCTATAGTCCTCAAGTAAATTTTTGTGTGGAACAGAATGGGGCTCTCCCTAGTCCAGTCTCAGATTAACTGTCTGGACCCGTAAGTCATCCCATCCTCTGCATGTATGTGTGTGCTGGCAAGCTCAAGGGTGAGTGACCCACATGCATGTTGAGGCCAGAGGTCAACCTTGGCTATTGTTCGTCAGGAGCTGTCCAGTTGTCTTTGAAACAAGGTTTCTTACTGAAACTGGAATGTATCAAGGGGACTGGCAGGCACTGGGCACCAGGAGATCCTCTGGTCCCGGACTCCCCAGTGCTGGCTTTGTAAACACCACCCCCAGCTTATATATTGTTCTGTTGATCAAACTCGGGATCTCAGGCTTGCAAAGCAAACCCTTTCCTGACTGACTCCCTCCCCCATGCCCAGGATCATTCTGAGTATCATACTCTTAGTCTTTTTTGGTCTGCTTGGCATCTGGAAACACTCTGGTCCTCCTACGTCCTTACAGGGAGTAGGGGCTTCATTTCACTCCTTCCCCTCTGCTTCCCTGGGAGGGTGTCCGGGAGAAGCTTCCCACCCTGTGGCCACCTCCCCTACCCAGGAAGGAAAGCAGGAAGGCTCTCTCTACCCCGTATTTACACTGACGCGATTTGACTCCATGCTGGAATCGGCACTGTTCATCAGCATCATAGGCCTGGCCGGGAGCCACCGTCGGGTACACGAAGTCCTGTCTGGGAGGCCGGTTATTCAGGCAAAGCCCCAGGCCCGAGCTGTGATAACAAGAAAACAATCTATAATGCCAAGGGACTGCAAGGCCATGACCACAGGGTTATTCCCAACTAGGTGGGGTGGGGGAGTCAGCTCCCCCAACAAGACTGTGCCCCGGCTGAGCAGGCGATGTGGCTCACTCCAGAAAGCTGGTGATGTAGTCTCGACTGCAGGATGACCACACGAATGGATTAGTCTTCATGGTAATGTGGGCAGCCATGAGTTTTGCTGGGTCCTGACCACGGGCCCCGCAGCCATTCCCCACACCATCATGATTCATGCCAAATCTGAGGAGAGGGGTGTCAGTTCTTCTAGGCACCGAGGGAACCCACCCAGCTCCTCTCACCCTCCTCTACCCCGTGTCCCCTGGCCTCACGTGTGCCCGATCTCATGGGCAATGGTGAATGCCGTGGCCAGGCCGATATCTTCATTGATACTGCAGCTCCTCTCACGCTCACACATCCCACCCACAGGGGCCAGGCCTGGGAAACGGGAATGTGGGAGGGGTCAAGGGGCTCAAGATTGTACTGGCTAGGTTCTATCCACCACAGGAGGTCTCACCCCAGGATCAAGGCCACCCTCCACAGTGCCTGCCACTGACGGACTCCCTACCTAGAGTGCCGCAGGGTTTATTCTTGTAGATGCAGATGTCATAGCTGTGGAAACAGATGGCAGTGAGGTTTGGTGGCCTCCCAGGCTGATGCCAGAGTCATCACTTCTGGGGAAGACAGTGTGAGGGTATGCTGCAAGGTCTTTTGTGGCCCGGGTTGAACTTGAACTCTTCATATAGCCAAAGATGACCCTGAGCTACTGATCTTCCCACCTCACCTCTACCTCTTAAGTGCTGGTATTTGAAGTGTGTACTTATATAACATGGTTTTCTAGGGCACTGGAGATTAAACCCAGGGCTTTGTGAATGCTATTCAAGGACTCTATCAGTTGAACTACATTCATGCCTGCCACCTACCCCAGACAAGGTCTCACGAAGTCCAGGCTGACCCCAAACTCCTGATCCTCCTACTTTCTCCAGTGCTGGGTTGTCATGACTGGCCTGGGGGTCGAATCATGTCTAAGCCTCATGCTGTACCCCCCATAGAACCAATCAGCTGGTCTTAGAATGCTGACAATAAATTACCAAGTGACTTAATGAAGGAGTGGGTGGTTAGGGCTCAAATGTCAGCTTCCCATTTTCAGGTTCTCCTTGGTTCCCAGTTCCTTCCATCCTCCACCTCCAACTGTCCCCCTCTTTGGACTCTAATGATCCTTTTTCCACCTGTTCCATTGTCCACAGCCCGAGAGGCCTCCCTGCCCCTTACCGTGTGATGAGCACAGCTGTGTCATGGTTGGCCACACCGTTCTCTGGGATGGCGTTGCCATGGCCACTGTGGCTCACGATGGATTTCTGCCACTTACAGAAGCTGTCCAGTGACTTCCCAGCATGGTGGGTGATCTCCAGGGTGGGCTGGGGATGGGAAGATTGAGGTGCATGGATGCCCCACCACCCTGGAGACGTCAGGCAGTAGTGGTGTGGATAGAGAAAGGGCGAAACACTTCCCAGATACCACACCTGGTCCTCTGTGAGCAGGATAAGGCGAGTGACGAGGATGTTGACGATGTTTCCCAGACTCGAGTCCTGGAAAAGTTTGGCAACCTGACCTCCAAGAAACAAGAGAGACCAAGTCTTAAGAGGAGCCCAGAACAGGGGACAATGGTCTTTTATCCTGTCACTTGCATTATTTTAATAAGACGCTGACTGTCCAGTAGCCAGGCAGGAAGTAGAGGCCGGGTGATGAGAACAGGAGAATTCTGGGAAGAGAAAAGAGTCAGTCTGTAGTCATCACTGAGATGCAGAGGAAGCAAGATGAAAATGCCTCGCTGATGAAAGATACCAAGTCACATGGCTAATACAGACAAAAATAATGGGTAATGTAAGATGTAAGAGTTAGTTAATGAGAAGCGTGAGCTAATAGGCCAACCAGTTTATAATTAATATAGTAGATCTTTGTGTGGAGACATACACCTTTAATCCCAACACTTGGGAGGCAGAGGCAGACAGAGCTCTGTGAATTCAAGGCCAACCTGATTTACAGAGTGAGACCCAGGACAGCCAAAGATACACAGAGAAACCCTGTCTCAAAAAGCCAATAATTAAAAATAAAAGAAATAGACTTTAAAATAAAGCTACATAAAGGAGGGGCGGGAAGGGGGAGGAGGAGCGGAGGGAGGGGGAGGAGGAGGGAAGGAGATGGAAATTTTTAAATATAAAAAAAAATAAACCATGAGAAAGAAAAAAAAATAAAATAAAGCTACATAAAGATGGAAAATACACAGAGAGTCTGGATACTGTATGTTATTATGCTGTCTTTAAATTGTTTGATGGCTGAGGAAAGAGCAAAAGCTGCTAAAAGATATTTGATTATAAATGCTGCTGGATTAATCTAACATATATATTTTGAAAATGCCTTGACTTAAAAATTTAAGTCAAAAGATATGTTACTTTGGAGAAGAGGTTTTGATTTTGTTTCCACAGGAAATGAGAGCCTGTGGATTCATTCTAAATTAAGAAAAATAAGGTTTGATCAAGGGAGACCCCCCCCTGAGAAATCTCCAATAGGAACAGATGACCCAGATTTCTGAGTTCTACATCCAGAACAGCCTCAAGGCTGCTGGCTGAGACGATCAAGCCTCAGAGAATACTCCAGTTAGAACTTGATTATAATTCTAAATTTTATTTAGGTTCCCATAAAATTATCAGCTCCCCAATCAACAGGAAGTAGCCTGAAAAACTACATCCACATTTCTAAAAAATGGATTATGGATATTTATCTTTGTTTAGAGTGTTGGTTACAAGATGTTATTCATGGGACAAGGACACACCTCCCAGAAGGATCAATTTCACCCCGCCGGACTGGAAGACTACATTTCCCAGGAACACCACAACAGACAACCACGCCTGCGTGAACCCCTTTATATATCAACGTTTCTCCACCCCCCGCTCCCTTTTTTCCTTCCTCCCTCCGCCCCCTCCTGCACTGTGGAACACTCCCTTCCCTTAATAAACAACCCTCCCACACACGTGGTCGCGCGTCCCAGGCCTTCTTCCTCCGACTCCGCGGTAGACACAAGCCAGAAAGAAACACAACATTGGTGCCAAAACCGACGGCCGCGTCTCCCAGATTTCGGGACTGGAGCTCCGGGCTAGGTGCCAGCCTGGATCCTCCAAACCGTGCCGGGACCGGCTGAGAACCTGGACATCTGAGGACCTGAGGACCGAAGACCCTATGGACTGCGGTCACGTGCTCAACATCTGCCTGTACAGGGCTCCGTGTCCACCATCAGCTTATTCGTGAGTTTTCCCCTTCCAGCTGGTCAAACGACCCTGGCCAACACACTAGTTGTCGCTGAGCGCTCGGCAGCTTGTTGGTTGTTCCTAGGGTCGGGGGGACTTCTCTGGTCCCCTTCGCCAGCGTTTAATCCGGCTTGCGTTCCTGGCTTGGCCTGTGCCTGAGACGGCGAAAGCCTCTCACTCCACCTGCGTCCGAGGGCCCGGGGTCCTTGGTTCTCTCTCTTTTCTTCCTTCTCCGTCTCTGTCTCTTCACGTGGCCACTACGGTGTGGCCTTGCCATCCCGGGGATGGCTGCAGCCGCTGCGGTGCGGCTTGGCCTTTGCTGCATTCCTCCTGTCTGAGGTACGGTCCTCATTGTTGACTTGAGAATTCAGCCAGGCTATCTAACATTCCACTCGTGGGGCCGGGACGCCGGGCCATTTCGCCTAACGGGGTACGGTCCTTGTAAGGCTTGAAGTGCCACGGTTTTTTTGCGGGCATGTTCACGGCCTAGCTATGGGAACCAAGCCGTCCAAACCGATTCCTCCTTCATCCCCACTGGGGCAGCTTTTAGAAACACTCAAGCCCCACACGCTAATGCCAAGCGTTCGCCAAACAAAGCTGATACGCCTATGCTCAAAGAAATGGCCCACGTATTCCTTAGAGGGAAATTGCAAATGGCCGCCTAACGGCACCTGCGACCCCAATATTCTACGGGAGTTAGCCAACCACTGCTACCGTACAGGCAAATGTAAGGGGCTAATATACATCTGTGCTTTCTTTTACCTAGCTCTTAAGACTGATCCTTCCGTCCTTTCTCGTTGTTCATCTGCCCACATGCTACCTGCTGTTAATCCAGAACCAGTTACTCCCGCCATGGATCCAGCCAATGAACTTCCACCTCCCCGGCCCAGGAGAACAGCCTCCCTCCGCTCTGCCCAGGCGAATGACACTCCACCTAAACTTCCTCCTAAGGTCTCTTTCAGGTCTAGGGAAAGACCGCCTGAGGCTACACCCCATAAGCTCAAGTATAAAAATACTTCACCTGACCTTTCTCCCTCCAGGTCCAGACCTAAGAAAACCCTACCTAAGCATTCTTCTCCCTGCCCCTCCCCTCCCAGCAGGTCCTCATCTGGCTTGGCCAGCTCCGCCTCCTCCTCTCCCTCCCCTCCCCCTTTTTGCTGCAGGTCCCGGTCTTGGTCTCAGCCAAGGTCACACAGGCCTTCAGACGCAACATCCTCCCCATCGCCTGCCCGCCCTACTCTGCCTCCTCGGTCTTCTAGGGCCCCGCGGTGCTCCCCCCATTCCCGTGCTCTAGCACCTTCCTTCACCCCTCCACTCACGTGTTCGCGGGCAGTCACAGGGCCGGATCCTAATCCGGATCAAATTAAGCCTGCGGCCATCCTGCCGCTGTGAGAGGTGCCTGGTGCAGACGGTCTGATTAAAGTACACGTTCCGTTTTCATTGTCTGAGCTTTCTCACATAGCTAATCTGCTAGGTTCCTATACGTCTAATCCTACCACTTTCATTAAGGAATTCCAGTACATCACACAGTCGTATAACCTGACATTCCATGACGTTTACATAATATTAGCTAATAATCTGCTGCGCAGGCGGGTTTGGGAGCAGGCAAGGCAATACGCGGATGAGGTTCACCAAACGCTGGCCTCCCACCCCCTTGGGGCAGAGGCGGTCCCAGAACAGGATCCCCACTGGGATTATAACAGCCCAGGAGGCATCCTGGCCAGAGACCAATTTCTGACTTGTCTCCTGGCAGGCCTACGTAAGGCTGCCCTCAAACCGGTAAATTATTCTAAACTCTCAGAAGTCATTCAGGATACAAAGGAAAATCCTTCTACATTTCTGGACCATCTCACAAAGGCCCTGTTGCAGTTCACAAACTTGGACCCAGAAAGTACTGAGGGCAGGAACATACTAATGACTCATTTTTTTAATCAGTGCTACCCGGATATCAAAGCCAAACTCAAGCGTTTGGAGAATGGCCCTTTAACCCCACAGGCAGAAATCCTGGAGGTAGCCTTTAAGGTGTACCACTCAAGGAATGACAAGGCCCGCAATCACTGCCACATGGTAACTGCAGCTGCTCAACCAACCGACATGATGGGCTATTCATCCCGCCCCAACTGGGCACCACCCCCGCCTCCCGGAGGGCGTGATCCACCGGGTCCGTGTTTCAAATGTGGTAAGACGGGTCACTGGGCCCGAGCATGCCCCAATCCCCAACGCAATCCCAAGGGACCTTGCCCAAGGTATCACAGGGAAGGTCACTGGTTTGTAGATTGTCCTCATGTGCTTGGTGATACAGAGATATTAAACACAGAGAACGCCCAAGTGGATCTCTTGGGCTTGGCCTTGGATGACTGAAGGTGCCCGAGCTCCGCCCCGACTGCCATGGTCATCTGCAGCCAGGAGCCACGGGTATTTCTCACTGTATCGGGAAGGCTCATCTCATTCCTCTTGGATACCAAAGCTACGTATTCGGTTCTGAGGGAATTCTGGGGGCCAACCTCTCCTTCAAATTCCCCTATTGTCGGGGTAGGGGGACAGCCCTATTTGCCTCAGCGGACTCTGCCACTCAATTGCGTGTTTAGAGGTATTTTTCTCACTCATTCATTTTTAGTCATGCCAACCTGCCCCGTGCCCTTAATGGGAAGAGATCTTTTAGCTAAACTGGGAGCCTCCATTTCTTTCGCTCCCTCCACCTGCTTTGTTCCAGATTCGTTGACGACACAGTTGCTGCTCCTCCTGGCCCCCCAGCCTTCTGACACTAACGCCTCTTTTCCTCTTCCAGCCTCCCTGGTGGATCCTCTGGTATGGGACACTCAAAATCCCGCTGTCGCTAAACACCATTCCCCTGTGGTCATTCAATTACAGGACCCCACCAGATATATTACTCAAGCTCAGTATCCTCTCTCTTCCCAGAGCTGTAGAGGACTTAAACCTATTATCTCTGACCTTTTGAGGAAAAGACTGCTCCGTACCACCTCCTCTCCCTTTAACACCCCTATACTGGCTGTTAAGAATTCTAACAGGAGCTCAGCTGTTGTTCCTCTTCACCCGGTTGTTGCTAACCCCTTCACACTTTTATCCAATATTTCTCCAGGAACCTCCCACTTTTCAGTTCTAGACCTTAAGGATGCCTTTTTCTCCATTCCCCTTAGCCCTCAATCTCAAAACATCTTTGCCTTCACCTGGACTGACCCGGACACTAACTTCTCCATGCAGCTCACCTGGACCATCCTTCCCCAGGGATTCTGGGACAGCCCACACCTCTTTGGCCAGGCTTTGGCCTCTGATTTGCTTTCACTGTCCCTCCATAAATCAAAAATAATCCAATATGTAGATGACATTCTCCTATGCAGCCCGTCTTTGGAGATAAGCAAGACGGGCACCGCTGCCCTACTAAATTTCCTATCCAAAAGGGGCTATAGAGTCTCATCCTCTAAGGCCCAGCTGTCCACTACTGAGGTAACGTATCTGGGTTTAACCATAACCCCAACCCAAAAGGCTATTACTCTAGACAGAAAAAAACTAATTCAATCTCTTACAGTTCCTTCAACCAAAGAGGAGGTCTTATTGTTCCTGGGAGTGGCCAGTTTCCTGCGTTCCTGGATCCCTTCCTTTTCTCTCTTAGCTCGTCCTCTATATGAAGCAGCTCTGGGCTCCCTGCGTGAGCCCCTCCTCCATTCAATCACCAAACCCTTCCAGAGACTCCAACGGGCTCTCATTCAAGCCCCAGCTCTTCATCTTCTGGATTTAACTCATCCCCTTTCTCTTTATGTAGCAGAGAAGGAGTCTCTTGGGGTCTTAGGACATCAACTGGGACCTTCTTTTGCATCTGTATCATACCTGTCAAAGAAGATGGACCTCACCACTCGGGGCTGGGCACCCTGCATACGTGCGCTGGCGGCTGCTGAACTTCTGATTCCTGCCAAGCTCGAAGGACTTCCTCACTGGATTCACCTGTCACACCTTAAACTGTTTACTCCTCCAGCTCAAGAAGATTCCTCGTTCACGGTAACTCAGACAGGACCTTGCTCTCTCAAGTTCCAGAGGACACCAACTTCAGTCCAAGGAGAATAACGGTTCCATCTACACTTAACTCTTTCTTATACTAACACACCCTCTCCCTTCTCTTTTTCCTATGTATGACCTCTCCAAATACTTCCAATGTCACGCTTAAATTCTAAATAACTACTCAGTTGTCATTACAGGAATCATCATCGCCCACGGAGACAAGGGATTCAGGTGGTAAATGCGGTTAGAAATTTATTTCTCTTTTAAGGCATTTTCTTTAAGTTCTAGGAAGCCAGCTTAACCCACCTGAATGGACTGGACATGAACAAAATAAGTATTCAAATGGAATAAGTATCATTTAATTTTTATCACTCTTGGCCTCAAAAAACCCTAAAGCCCCCCACTACCTCAAACCCTGAAGCTCCCACCTCATATTCCCCCCCCCCCCTAATTTTTCCTTTCCTAATGTGATTCTTGTTTTCCAGCACCTAACGACAACCCAGTTCCTCAAGACACCAACGGATGTGGTTTCAATCAGCCATCCCAGGACATCGGGACACGGACCACCAGGACATCCCAGGACGTCAGTGAACAGGACATCATTACCAGGACACACCGAAGCCATCCCAGGATGCCAGCGAATGGGACCAGGACATCGAACACCCCCCAAAAAATCCCTCGACACCCCTGAAGAATCCCTCGATGCCCACAAAGTCAGCAGGAAGCAGTTATGAGAGACCGGGCTACGCCCCCATTCCCTACCCACTAAACCCCCCCCCCCCAAATTTTTTAATAAACCAAAAAGTGTGGAGATGTGATTCTCATGGGACAAGGACCACACCTCCCAGAAGGATCAATTTCACCCCTCCGGACCGGAAGACTACATTTCCCAGGAACACCGCAACAGACAACCACGCCTGCGTGAACCCCTTTATATATCAACGTTTCTCTACCCCGGCTCCCTTTTTTCCTTCCTCCCTCCGCCCCCTCCCGCACTGTGGAACACTCCCTTCCCTTAATAAACAACCCTCCCACGCACGTGGTCGTGCGTCCTGGACCTTCTTCCTCCGACTCCGCGGTAGACACAAGCCAGAAAGAAACACAACATTATGGATAATGATCTGGACAAAAAGCTAAATAAAGGGGGGGGGGGGGAGGACGTGCTGTGGGATAATTGTCTTTTATTCTGTCACTTGCATTATTTTAATAAGATGTTGATTGGCCAGTAGCCAAGCAGGAAGTAAAGGCAGGGCAACCAGGCAGGAAGTAGAGGCAGGACGATGAAAACAGGAGAATTCTGGGAAGAGGAAAGAGTCAGTCTGCAGTCATCACTGAGATGCAGAGGAAGCAAGATAAGAATGCCTCACTGATGAAAGATACTAAGTCACATGGCTAACAAAGACAAGAATAATGGGAAATGTAAGATGTAAGAGTTAGTTAATAAGAAGCGTGAGCTAATAGGCCAACCAGTTTATAATTAATATAGTAGACCTCTGTGTATTTCTTTGGGACTGAACAGCTGCAGGACTGGGTGGGACAGAAACCTCTGTCAACAGGATAGAACTGTGGTGACGGCTCAATTGGCAAAGTACTTGCTATTAAAGCATGAGAACCTGAGTTCAATTCCCCAAACCCACATTAAAACAAACAAAAGACAGGCACAGGTATAAACCTGGAGGCTCACAAGCCAGCCAGGTTAGTTGAATGTACAAGTTCCCGATTCAGTGAAACAGCTTTTCTCAGAAAGTAAGGCAGAGAACAAAAGCCCCACCCACTAGCTGAGGAACTATGTCAGCTGATCGTTTCTGGGAGTGGGGAGAGGGAGGAGGAGGAGAGGGGGAGAGAGAGAGAGAGAGAGAGAGAGAGAGAGAGAGATTTCTTCAGGGATGTAGTCCCTGGTTGGTTGTCCAAACACATACAGGAAGAACTAGTTGGACTCAGGTTAAACAAACAAACCAGGTCTGGCGGCACACTTCAAACCTCAGCACTCAGGCGGCAGAGAAGAGTTCCAGGTTGGCTAAGGCTACATAGTGAGAGACCCTATTTCAAAAGAAGAAGGGGATGGGGAGAGTAGATGAACTTGTGAGGGAGACATGGTTGGGGAAATAGGAGAAGAGTTGTGGGGGAAGAGAGTAGAGGTTGGATATGATCAAAACACACTGTTTACACATATGAAATTCTCACAGTTCAAATAAAAAATGTACATATAAAAAGATGAAGAGCCACTGAGGAAGACACCAGTGTCAGCCTTTGCCTTGAGCCTAGCTCATGGATGTTCCTCTGCCCCGAAACTGAAGAGTAAAAGCAGTGATCTTTCCTTTGAGTGCCTACTATATGCTGGGTGCTGGATAAGGACTGCCTGCACCACTCATCCCCCACCTTAAAGATGAGGGTGCTGACGTACAGAATGCTGGGCACACGGCTGGCGGTGCCACAGGTGAGATTCCAGTCTGTGTTGCTTACCAGCATCTCTCTGACTGTCCCAATTCAGTTTCTCTCTCCTTTATCCCTCATCTCCCCTTGGCTCCACCTACACATCCGGCAGCTGCACGAAGGATGTACAAGTGTCCCTACTCCTCTGCAGTCTGAGGGTACCAACTAAACATCAGTACAGGAAGGTAGAAGTCCAAGGCAGTGGAGAAGCAGTAAGGCACGAAGAGGAAGTGGCTAAGTGGACCCAAGTGACAGAGGTCAGGCAAAGCAGCAATCTTGAGAGTCTTGGGCTATCCTTTTGCTTTACTGGAAATCCCCAGGAAGCCTGGCAAGTTTTAGGAAACTTTCAAAGCCCCAGCAAAGGATGTGGGATTGGGACAGAACACAGAGACAATATTATGTCAACATTGTGTGCCATTTATTAGTCTGCTAAACTTTGTCTTTAAAATTTTTAAATTACATTTGTGTGTGCATGTGCATGTATACATTTGCACGCTCTTGAATGTGTGGATGTCAGACAACTTCTGGAGGCCAGTTTTCTCCTCCTACCATGTGGGACTCTGTCAATAGAATTCTGGTTGTCAAGCCTTGTGCAACACCTTTACCTGCTGAACTATCCTGCTCTTTCTTTTGCTTCAGTGAAGCAGGAACCCATTCATCAAACCTTACTATATTCTGTGTGCTCTCCCATGACCTTTTCCTCTTTAGTTATTGTAGACTGCTAACAGGAGAGGGATTTGAGGACCAGGGAGGTACAGGACCTTGATCAAGTTCTAGTACAGAAGCTGGGTACAGACAGCACTGTGGATCAGCACGATGAATCCCATGGATTCAGACAGCACAGACTAACTATATGTACAATGGGGTGGGTATGGCACATTATTAATACTTGCACTTAGAAGGTGGGGGTAGGAAGAGATTGGGTTCAAGGCCTGTCTCACTTATGTAAAGAGTTGAGTCTGGACTACATGAGACCCTGTGGAAGGACACAAAAGAGAAGAGGGAGCAGTGGAAGAAGAAAGAAATTATCTCACAAAAATTTGCATGCTGGTCAGATGGCTAGGTGGGTAAAGTGCTTTTGTATAGAAGTGGAAATCTGAGTTTGGATTCCCAGCACCTGTATCTATAGCAACAGTGCTGAGGGAGCAGGGACAGGCAGATTCCTGGAGCTCACCATTGGGTCAACCAGTTTAGCCACTTTTAGTGAGAGACCTTGTCTCAAAAAATGAGATGGAGGTACTGTAGGGACAGTTCCAGTTAACAGAGTTAAGAACACTGACTGTTCTTGAGTACCCAGGTTCGATCCCTAGCACCCACTTGGCAGCTCTAACCGCCTGTAACTCCATTTCCAGGGGCTCCAATGCAGGCACATGGTGCAAAGGCAGACAATCAGGCAAACACCCATACATGCAAAATAATAAATGACTGAAAAGAAATAAGATGGAGAGTGACAACCTCTGGACTCCACATGTATGTGAACACAAACGTACACACGCCTGCACACATATGAACACACACACATAGATACATGCCACACACACAAAATCACAGTGTACTAAACACATACAGACTTCCCATTATTATTGTCTCTGGGAGGATATACATATAAAGGCTCTGGGAGGATACACGTAGGTTACACAAAGTTCCCCACAGTCTGCTGTGAGAGATCAGACTTGCTTTCCTGTGCTCTTTTGGTTTTTTGGTACAAGGTTTTTCCATAGCTCAATCCCTTGACTTGCAAGTCCTCCTTGCTCAGCCTCTGAGTACTAAGAGAGTAGGCTCTGGGGGATCCCAGGCAGGGCCTTGTGTGTATTAGGCATGCCATGCGCTGTTATGGCTGGGGTCACCACCACATGAAAAAGTGCATTAAAGGGTCTCAGCATAAGGAAGATTGAAACCACTGACCGAAGGGGACAGAGCTGCATTTACGCCCATGCAGGCCATCTCGAGCATCTGTCACCAGACAGTGTGATGCGTCTGCTCGTCACTAGACAGACCTCTGCTCTCCCTCTTCCCACTCTCTACTTTATTGTTTTGGCCCCTGGTTGCAGATCAGCAGTGAGGGAGTGGCACCTAGAGGCTGCAGGTCCCCAGGACTGCAGGCTCAGGAAGGGGAAGGCACTTACAATGTTCATGATGGCCAACACGTACTGCTCCACATCTCTCCGCCCGTGGTAGGCCACCATCATCTTGTCGGCTACCACCAGCGTCTCCACATAGCGCTCCCTGCTGACTGATCGTTTCAGGCCCGGCTGGCCTCGCTCTGTCTCATTCCCCAGGGGTCTAGCAGGTGGTGGCTTCAGTGTCCGCAACCACCACGGACGACCCTTCCATGGTTTCTCATCTAGGAGACAAAGCGGTGACTCTTCTGTCTAATAGCCTTTGTAGATTGCGCTTGCTCTGAACTCTCGCCCTCCCTGATTCCAGCTTCCCAGTACTCACTTCAGAGAGCATGAACAATGCCTGTGCCCTTCAGCGGATTGCTTGAGTTTGTGTTGTGCATGTGGAGGCAGGAGATTGACACTGGGCACCTTCCTCGACGACTCTCTACTGTATTTATTTATGGAAGCTGGGTTTCTCAGTAGAGCCAAGAGCTCATTGTTCATCTAGCCTAGTATCCAGCTGCTCCAGGGATCCCTGTCTCTGTCTTCCTAGCCCTGAGGTTTTAGGTGGCCGACCATACTTGCCTGGGTGCTTAGGGATATGAACTTATGAACCATGGTTCTCACACTTGCGTGGTGAGGGCTTTACTTACCAAGCCATCTCCCCAGCGTGGCTTTTGTGTGCAGTTTGTAGGGTCTTGTGCAACTTGGATAAGCATTTTACCATTGAACTCACTCCTAGCTCTTTCTGGCATCTTGGCTGCATAGCCACTCAAGTGTCTGCTATGACCACGCTGCAGCTGAATTGTGTGACCTGACAATAATTCTCAGTAAGGAATGGTTTTCCTACTGAACTCCTATCACAGACAGCTGTCACTCCCCCCCCCCCCACACCCCGCCTCACAGCATCACCCTCTTAGGATCCTTTCTAGCCCCCTGCTCGCAGATGAAGGTGCTCTGGAATCCACAACAGCGTCTTTCCTAATTAGGTAGCACCTTGCTGACCTCTGTGGAGGAAAGACTACTGCTTCTATTCGCCTCAAAGGAATAACACCATATTACCTCCCTGCCTATCCCAAAGACATAGGAGTACCTCTCACTCCACAGGCTGTGTCCAGATGGGGGTGACGCAGAGAGGAACGCTTGTATACTACGTGGGGGCCACTCTCTTCTGGGCCACGGCGACCTTTGGGCCCACCTTGCAGGGGCTCAATCAGATACTCTTCCTCGCCTGCCACAATCAGACCGTGCTGGGTAGGGACAGAAAGCTCAGTTCAGGTTGTGATATCCTGGACCCTCTCTCTATGATTGCATCCCTTCTTCCCTTCTTCAGTACTAGGAATCAAACCTAGGACCTTGTTCATGCTAGGCAAGCACTCTACCACTGAACTATATCCCCAGCCCCTCTTTGGTTTGGTTCTTTTTGTTTTTCTGAGGTGGGATCTTATGTAGCCCAGGCTATCTTGGAACTCACTCTGTGGCCCAGGCTTGTCTGAAACCCAACTATGTAGCTGAGGAGGAGTCAGAACTTCTGTCTCCACCCCTCAAGTGGTTGGGCTTGTGTCACCACACACCTGGTTTGTGTTCCAACTTTGTGTCTGTGTGTGTGTGTGTGCGCGCGCGCGCGCGTCCACACACACCATGCAGAGGTGTTCGGCCTGAGCTCTTATGCACAGGTCAGATGAGGAGGTCTACCGCCATCAGCCTGCTTTATCTCCTCCTGACAGGGGCTCTCACTGGATCTGGAACCTGCTGTTTTCTGGCTAGAGTGACTGGCTATGAAGCCCTCCAAAATTCGCTCCCTCTGCCTACCACCTAGCACTGCAGCTACACAGGGTGGGATGAGAAATCAACTCCTTGTGTATAAACCCTTCTGAGAGACTCAGCCCCACCCTTAAAAGAAAAAAAATTAATTACAATCTCATTATTTCTCCCCCTTCCTTCAATCCCTCCTAAACTTTCTAATTTCTTAAAAAAGTGTTTTTATATTTATTTGTGTGTGGAGATCAAAGGACGACTTGAGGAAGTTATTCTCTCCCTCCACGATGAGGATCCCGGGGATCGACCGCATGTCTCTAGGTTTGGCAGCAAGCACCTTTATCCACTGAGCCATTCAGTGGACCTACTGTTACTGATTTTATCATGCATGCTAAAGAGGTCTCTTTACTTCCGGCCTCACATGAGGTTATACTTTTTCCTTTAAGCACATCTTTAGCTGCATCTCAAAGGACTGCTCAGCTCAAGATACTTTTAAAACACCCAAATATGATTGTTCCATTCTGTTGATTATATGTTTTTCTTAACTTCCAGGAGGAAGTGATCATTTCCCCCTGCTTCCCAGAATCCTCAGCTTACCAGGCCCCCACAGGTGCTGATGGCCACATGGGAGCTCCCAGCTTGGCCTTGCAGGTGGCCAGCGTAGAGGCAGTGGGCTCGGGCAGCCCTCTGCCAGGCCAGGCCCTCCCGCGTCCAGTATTCCACGGAGACATGCCCTGCCAGCAGACGGGGGCTGCGGGTCAGATTCAGCAGGAAGTGAGTGCTGGGTGCGGCCACCTTGTAGAACAGGCGCGACTCGGCTGTGGCCCCCGTACCCCGACGCTGCCTCCGGGGGGCAGGTGGAGAGAAGGCCAGCATTGCCCCGTTGTGGTCCACGCGGGTTGGGAAGGCAATCTCATAGCTCTCCAAACTGGACAGGAGTTCATCTATAGGTAACGGGAGCAGAGACGGGGTGGTGAAGCATGGCCAGAGATGATGGCCTCAGGAATCGAGGACACCAGATATTCAACCTAGAAACTCCAGGACACGTGAATTTCCCCAACCCCAGCCCACTGACGGACCAACTGTTGTTCCCTTCAGACTGCCACCATTGGAAGGCGCTCCCTACCTTGAGACCTGAAGGCTTGCGTGACCTTGAATGTGAGGCCCAGCCCCAGGGCAAGGGCCCAGCGGAGGATCTGGCAGGCAGAAGCCATAGGAGCTACGTGTCCACATGTCTCTCCCCAGCCCCGGCTGCTGGCAGCCCCTGCAGTGCTGCCTCCCCTGTTCACAGTCTGGGCAGCATCACCGGTGTCCTGGGAAGAGAGACTGAGTCAGGAGGGGCCTTGGTCCCATCGCCCAGCAGAGCCGGTGCCCCTTGCCAGACCCTTGCCATGGCGAAGCCTCTCCATGACCCAGGCACTTCTTTCAGAAGATTCCCGAGTAGTTCTAGTGTGTTTTCATCTCCCACCTCCTCCCCACCATGTCAACACTCAGAGGGGACCCGCACCAGGGCAAGAAGCCACCTTCTCAAGCAGATGATCTAGAATCACCCGGGAGGTGAAGTGGGAAGACAGACACAACCTAAAAGTGGGTGTAACCGGATCCCAGACTGTGAGAAAGTGAGCGAGTGCCCAAGTCTGAAAACCTGAGTTCAACCTTCCAAACCCACAGAGCAAACAGGGAGAGCTGACTGTAAGTTGTCCCCCGATTTCCACACTTGTGCCTGTGGCACATGAGTGTGTAAGTGTGCATGTATGTTTTTTCTCTCTCTTGCATGTAGGCACGCGCGCGCGCGCGCGCGCGCGCACGCACACACACACACACACACACACACACACACACACGACAAATGAATGCAATCAGTAAAGACAGGGAGGGAGCTGGGGTTGGGCCTCTGTACTCCCTTTCCCCCCACACACGGGGTTTCTCTGTAGCTTTGGAGCCTGTCTTGGCTTGCTCTGTAGACCGGGCTGGTCTCGAACTCACAGAGATCCGCCTGCCTCTGCCTCCCCAGTGCTGGGATTAAAGGCGTGCACCACCACAGCCTGCCTGGGCCTCCGGTTTCTGATTGTGGATATACTGTGTCCAGATGCTACAAGGTCCTGGTTACCTGATTTCTGTGGCATGGTGGACTGGTACCCCTGAACCGTGAGCTAAAATCAGCCCTTTATCCCTTAAATTACTGTGGTCGGGGTATTTTGTCATAGCAGCAGGAAAAAATTTTTTAAGACAAACACTGGTGAATTTCACTTTCAGAATAATAAGTCCCCTCCTTGTATGAATGAGAGGTGATGAAGACGGACCAGGGTCACCCTTGGAACGAGGTAGAAATCAGATTCACTCAACAGCTAATGACTGGCTTGGGCTGCAGTGGGGCTGGGGTAAAGAAAATGATCTCATGGCTCCTCACACGAGGATGGTTATCTCCCATCTTCCTGAAGCTTTGCTCCTGGGAGTGACAGACACTTCACTGTGGAGAAAGGAGGGTGTCTCAGATTGTGATGTGCTCTCTAGAGAAACCAGTTTGCAGACACTGGGAAGCGGAGGTTCAGAGGACAAAGACAGCTAATCATAGAGAGCAGAGGGTGCAAGCGAACTGCAGAATCAAACGTCTGAGGGCGGTGGGCGCTGGGCTGGCTCAGCAAGTTTGTTATGGAAGCATTTGCTATGGAAACTTGCCTGACCAACCTGAGCTTGCTCCCCAGATCCTGCGTGGAAAGAGAATTGACTCCTGAAAATTGCCCTCTGATGTCCACACAATAATCAATAAATATCCTTTGACCTCTATAGGCATAAAGTGGCACCCATGTTCTCACATCCACACACATCAATAACAGGAGAAAAAGAAAAACCTTTAAGATCCTGCAAGACCTAGCTTGACTCACCAATTAAGTCTGATACACACACACACAACAACAACAACAACAACAACAACAATAAAAATAACTGCAACTTAAAAAGAACAAAGTAAGCAAGCAAACCAATCCCTGAATCCAAACAAAAAACTCAGGTCATTTGAAAGCTAGGGCAATGGTCAGGGAGAATTTCCAACCCATAATTAAGACCAAGGCAGGCACTAAGATCTTTCAGGCTTTCTTCAAGTCCCCCATTGTCTTGGGATCTGGCTTTGGATCCCTGGCTACAGGTACTTTGTATGTCCCCCTTCTGGTTTTTCCAGGCAAGGCCTCTCGGTATAGCCCTGGCTATCCTGCTACTCACTCTTTTGATCAGGCTGGCTTTGAGCTCGGAGATCCACCTGTCTCTGCCTCCCTAATGCTGGGACGAAATATGTGCACCACCACACCTGCCTTAAAGGTAGGTTGTTAATGTCCCACATTGTGGTCACGTATTCCCAGAGGCTTTACCTTCAACCTACATTCCTAGCTTTGCTCTTTAATATTTTTAAAAATTACATTTCTTTATTTTGTGTGTATGGAGGTCAGGGGATAACTCTCGGGAGCTGGTTCTCTCCTTCCACTATGTGGGAGCAGAAGATCGATCTCAGGTCACCAGACTTTACCCACTGAGTCATCTCGGTTGCCCTCTAGCCTTGGTCTCTCAGATGGCAGGCCTGTTTCTCAGGCATCTGCCCCAGGCTAGTCTGTAGCAGGCACCTCTCTGGGCTAACCACTCTGTGCCAAGCCCTTTCCCTGCCCTCTGGTCTCCATCCTCCACCTCCCCTTCTGTACAAATCCAACCCCCCCCCCCCCCTTAATCACACACTGTCTTGTTTTCTTTGCATTCCAGCCAAGTCTGAGAGTCGATCCCCAAACAGGGCAGTTTGGCAGCAGAGAGAGAAGCCGGAATTTCTCCAAGATGCTAGCGGAGAAAGCCACATTCCCTACTTCTGCTTGGGTCCTTCTAGTAATAGGAGGCTCTCTCAGAGATATTTTGAGACTCTGCAGTTTTGTTCAGCCAGGCTAATGTGTACCCTTAGTTGGTGGTGGGTTCTTTTTGTCTTCCTCTCAACCCCCATTTCTGGGGGCCTCACTAGTCAGTATAATGTGGAATCATTGTCTATGGATTCTTCAGTTCAGTTTGGCACTAGGCAGAGAACCCAGGCTGGAGGAGCACAAAGGGAAGGAGGCAGGTTGATCTTCAGCCCTAACCTGAGCTATGTTTGTTTGTTTATTTATTTGTTTGTTTATTTATTTTTTAGGAAAGGATCTCACATACCCCAGGTTCATCTCAGACTTTCTATGTAGCTAAGAACTTGAATTTCTGACTCTCTTGCTTCCACGTTTCATGTGCTGGGAGGCAGCCATACCCAGTCTACACAGAGCTGGGGACTGAACCCAGGCCTGAAGCCTCTGCTAACTGAGCTATATCTCAAGCCCCTTGAGATGAGGTTTGGAGTTCAAAGTTTGCTGAGTCTTCTCATCTCTTCCTTGGGTCTGGTTTTACCTCTTGGCCTTCATTCTTTTTCAGTTCCTAAAGCAAAATCTTTTTCCTCTTGCCTCTTTCTCGCCACTCCTTCCGTGGAGACAACTAAATCTGAAACTGCCTCAGCAGTTAAGAGCGCTTAATGCTCTTCCAGAGGACTTTTGTTTCGCTTCCTCCCAGTGCCCACTTTAGGCAGAGTACAACCAGTTCCAAGTCTAGTGCCCTCTTCTGGCCTCCACGGGCACCTACATAAACATGGTACATATAAATTCATGCCAAAATACACACACACACATTTATATAAGTAAATGTGTATTTTAAATATATTTAAATTTTAAAAAGATTCTGATTCTGATCCCCTCTGGCCTTCACTACCCCACTTCCACTCATGGGAGCAGCAGTCTCAATGCAATGAGACAGGGACCTAGCCTCCCAGCCTCTGCCTTTTCCCGTTCTAGTCCTACCAGGGTAGAACCCACTTGTGGTGCCTTTGAGTTCCCACCCCTCCCAATAACTGCATAGGCTATCCAGTGTTTCTGACTCAGGTGGGGATCAGAGGCGGGGTAGAAGGACTCTGCTGGGTGAGTGACTGAGGGAGGTGGTGGCGGAGGTCACCTGTCCACAGGGTGATAACTACTGCTAGGAGTGGCACAGCTCCCAGATCCCAAGGTGGGGCTATGGAGGAGACCAAAGGGAAGTCACTAGGTCTGGGGAAAGATAAGGTCTATCTGAGGATGGGTTCCTCAGAGGGGTCTCCTGCTTGGCTGGGCACAAGATCACAGAGGGGTATCTACACTAGTGTGTGTATGTGCTTGTATGACTGTGTGAGTGTGTGTGTGTGTGTACACCTAGGCTTGGTCCCTTCCCCCCAAACCCCTCCTTTAACAGGCTGGAGGGAGGCCATCAGCCTGGGGGAGGGGGCGAGGTCTGGAGAAGGAAATGCCTCCTGGAAACTATGGCTCCATCCCATCCCTTGGATCCTGCAGGGACCAGCACTGCACACCAAGGCCTCCGTAGGCCAGGCTGCCTGGGAAACCCAGCCGAAAAGGCTTCCCAATGGAGGATGAAGTGTCTTTGGCCGGGCCTAGGCAGCCATCAGCAGGGAGCAGCAGGCTTCCTTCAGGCATTGCACATCTGGCCTGGCTGTGGTGAGCAGACAGACAAAGGCCCAGCCAGAGAGGAGGCCTGAGGGGGAGGGGGCTGTGCTGGTCACCAGCCCCATTATCACCAACCAGCTGCTAATTAAAGAGTCTGTCTGAAAGTCTCCACATAGGAGGGAGACGTCCTGCCTAAGAGTACTGTGGCCTAGATGACCAACTCGAAGGGAAGTGGCAGCCCCAGCCAGACACACAAACAAGCACACACTCACATTCTATAGGGCAACCACACCTGTATAGCAGGAAAGCCTTGTTCACTACACCCAAACACACACAACTACACACTCCCAAACCTATACAGAAACACATATTTTCACATGCACACCCAGACAACACAGGCAACCCAGAAGCCCGGACAAACATGTACATCAGAGGCCTAAGTGCACAAGCTAAGACAACTCACAAGCCTAGAGGCCTACACATACTCATTTAACACAGAAACCCAACCCCCCTACACATGTACACAAGTTTACACGTTCACTGAGGAGGAGACAAACTAGAATTCAATAAACCCGGACACATATATACACAGGCATTTCCACTAATCCCACATCAGAGAAATGCAAATATTCAAACAGACACACTTAGCATCTACACACATACCTACACACCACACACACACACACACACACACACACACACACGACACGGACACGGACACGGTCACTTTTCTGAGAATAAACACCAGTTTACCTCAGTTAAGCAAACACTCAACACACCTCAACAATCTGCCCACACAGAGTCGCTCCCAAATGCTGACAGTCACCAGGACACACAACCCGCAGAAGTACAACCTTTTGGATACACTGTTGGCCCCGATCTCCCCCGCCCTTCTCCCGCCCCAAACCTGAGCCAACCCACAGGCGTTCTGTCTCTGCACACTTGGGGACATCCCGCACCAACATAACACACGCACAGCGGGATCCATGCAGCGCATCTCGTCCCCGACACACACAGAGTCACTCATAGTAACTGCACTCCGGGGGCTGCGCCGCCCAACTGGGTCCCCGATCGTCTGTACCTGTGTGCCCGGGGCCTCTGGTTCACCGTGGCCGCACAGTCTCGCCGCAGGAAGGGAGGGAGCTAGCGCGCGGCGGCGTGGCCGGGGGAGGGGGCGCGGGAAGGCACTCACTTCCTGAGCAGCCTGCCAGGGTTATAAAAAACCCCCAAACCCCGCCCGCTGCTGCTGCCGAGGCCGCCGCCGCCCAGGGCCTCAGGCTGGACCCCAGCCAAAGACCCCGGAGCCTGGGTTACCCCGCCCTGCGAAGGGCGCCCCGCGCGGGTGGAAATGCTGGGGAGGAACTTGGGGTGGGGGTTGGGATGGGAAGTTGGGGAAAGTGGGGGTGGGGAGCTAGGGGCGGTGATAGAAGGCGGGGGTGAGGGGAATAAGATGGAGAGTTGGAGGAGGAGAGGACGCACACAGTTGGGGGATGGGCGGGGAGCCCGAATTGCTTGGATGGGGGTTAGGCGGGAGTTGATTGCGGAGAGGAGAGTTTGAATAGGGGGAGGTGGAGGCTGCGGGGGGCATGAAGGAAGGGACAAAAATGAGTTGGAGGGTAGCGAGGGGATGGAACAAGGGGAGAGCCCATTGTCTCGTCTCCATTAGTCGCGACAACAACAGCTGTTATTTATTGAGGGCTGGTCCTTGCTCAAGCAAACATTTATTGGGCACCTCCCCGTGTGCCAGGCACGGTGCCCGAGGGTGAGTGAATAAATCTCAGTTGAGTCCCGGCCTTCACAAAGCTCCTGTCTGAGGTCTTTGATTTGCCCTTGAGTTTACTTCTTTAACTCTCCAGGAGTGGAGTGGGCCTAGCCAGTTCCATTTTACAGATGTGAAAACTAAGGTCATCCAGGGGTTGTCGTGGTCATCTTTGGGACACAGTGCTTAGTCCAAGAGGAGTCATTACATGGAGGAGAGGACCAGCAGTTCAGTGGAGCATGGCTGGGATTCCAGGCAGCTTCATCCCAGGCCAGACTGTGGGAGTGTTAAACTGTTACCCAAGGTCTCAGAATTCCAGGCCTGGTCCCCAGAGAGAACTTTGGACTTCATGTCTCTGATTCTAGGTTTACTTATCCTTAGAATGGGGTAATGACAGGCTTTGTAGGGAGGAGGGGAGAAAGAGGGGTGGTTGCAGGCAGGAGCAGGGGAGTTTCAACCACAAACATTCCCTCTGTGCTGGGTTCAGCTAGGGATACAGGTGGTGTGCTGTCTAACCTCGACTTCGTCTTAAACTTGGAAATGTTAGGGTTCACGCATACAGCATGGGCACCATGCCAGACCAGAGGGGCAACTAACTCTTAGATACCACAATAGCTGGAACCTCATCCATCCCTGGGCCCCTTTCCTGGCTTGCCTTCCCTAACCCTCTGGCTCTGTAGAACAGGCGACTGCTTTTGTTTCCTCAGGTTCTCCCAGTGCCTAAGGCTGCTCCAGCTCCCCATCCCGACTCTGGGGATGGATTCTAGACTCACAGTGGGGATGTTTTCAGGACTATTTTGAACTGGGTAGCTTCTACCTAGGTGATCCAAGGTTCTGCTACTTATCAGCTTTGAAACCACATCCCTTAATTAATATGCAAAACCTTGGCTCCCCCCCCAAACCATCTTCCCCTTTCTTACTACAGGCCCAGTGTTTTCTTGTGGCCTCCTTTTCCCACCAGGGTGGAACATGTGGTTTCATCGATTGGATGGTGGTGGTGGACATGATATCTTATCCTGAGTGATCTCCTTTGGCACTTTGGCAGGGAATTCTGGGACTTTTATAGATTTTTAACTTAATTACTTGTATTTTTATGTATGTCTGTATGTAATATACATACATATACGTATATATACATACACACATATGTCTGTGGCGTGGGTACATGTGTTGGGGGCATGTAGTGGACTAAGATTGATGAGTGTGTCTCTATTACTCTTCAGTTTATTTACTGAGGCGATTCTCTCAATGAACGTAAACTCTTTGATTCACTTAGTCTATCTAGCCATTTTGCCCAGTTTCTTGCGTAGCCTGTCTGGCTTTTATGTGGGTTCAGATGATCTGAGCTCAGTTTACCCCATCCCCACCTCCTTATAAAGAAAGGCTTTCTTATCAGGGACTGAGGAAATACACAGCAAGGCACGCAGACAGAGTGTGTGTGTGTGGGGGGGGGGTCGGGTCACTCAGGAACCTGAAGCCCTGAGCTCACGTTCTCGAGTTAGCACAGCCAGTGCTTTATCCACAGAACCATCTTCCTGGCATTGCCATTTGCTTTTATTCATTTTCAAAAGTGTTTTTATCCCAGCACCTGAGAGGCAGAGGCAGGCGAATCTCTGTGAGTTTGAGACCAGCCTGGTCTGCAGAGCCAGTTCTAGAACAGCCAGGGCTACACAGAAAAACACTGTATCAAAAAAAAAAAAAAGATTTGAATTTTATTTTATCGGTATGTGTCTTTTGTCTGATTTTGATGGCTGTGCACCATATGCATGCAGTGTCTGGGGAGGCCAAAAGATGGTATCTGATATCTGGATTGGAGTTACAGTTGGTTGTGAGCTGCCATATGGGTGCTGGGGGCCAAACCCTAGATCCTCTAGAAGAGCAGCCAGTGCTCTTAAACCACTGAGCCATCTTTCCAACCCTACTTATTTATTAATAGCCCATGTTGGCTGGGAACTTCTGTGCCCAACCATTATGCCTGCCTCATCCTCCTGAGAGCCTGGGACAAGGGCTGCACATCTCAGAGCCGGGATGGAATGGGATTTGAGAGGTCCTGGCACTGTAGTCACCAGGGAAAGACGGTGCGATCGGGCCATCATTATTCGAGCTCTGATTCACCCCATCTTTATTGATCTCTAACTTGTGCCAGATGTCCCCACTAGGACTGTGAGGACAAGACCAGGAGCAAGTGTCCATTCCATAGGGACATATTCTGCCTCAGGGCCTTTGAACTTGCTCTCTCCACTTCTGGCTGTGTTCGCAAGGAGTGTCTAGTCATTTTGTCTTTCCACCCTTCCTCAGCAAGCACTGTCCTGACCTCACACTGCAGTGTCACACCCTGCCACATCCCCTTCCCATTTCCTGCTTTACTTTATTCTTGCCAGAAGTTACTATCGAAAATACTTTAGAGAATGCTTGTTTGTTTTTATTGATATTCCATCTCATTCACAAAAGACCAGCTTCATGAGGGAAGGAATTTTTTCATCTTCCATTTATTTATTTTCAAATATATATTTTAATTTGGGGGATTATAATAAAATCACATTATTTTCCCCCTTCTCCCAACATCTTCCCTGCTAGCACACTTTCTGAAATTCATGGCCTCTTTTTCATATATATATATACACACATATGTGTGTGTATTTATTAATAATTCAACCTGCTCATCCATATGTTAGTCTATGTATATTTTCAGGTCTGACCATTTGGTATCAGGTTATTAGGTGATCAGTTGGTGTGCTCTTCCCTGGAGCAGACCTTCTGTTCTCAGCATCCCTTAGTTGTCTGGGGTTGACGCCCACGAGATGTCCCCCTACCATGTTCGTCCTTGTTCAGGTCATGTTTAGGCAGCTATGCTGGTGAGATTTTGTGGATGTAGCGTCTTACAATACGAGGAGACACAATCTTAGAGCAAGCTCCCTGATGCTCTGGCTTTTACTGTCTTTCTGCCCCTTCCTCCAAAATGTTCCCTGAGCCTTAGGTGTGGCAGTGTTTTGGTAGGTGTAACCACTGGGACAGGGCTTCACAACTCTGCATTTTGATCCCTTGTGCTTTTGTGGGATGATCTCTATCTGTTGCAAGAAGAGGTTTCCTTGATGGGGGCAAGGGCCACCCTTATTTGTGGGAGGGACAGTGGTTTCCATCTCTGTGGTTCACAGGAGTATGCCCTAGAGTCGCATGCTGAATGAATAGCAATATTGAAAGGATGAGGTGAGGAAAGGTAGGGTGGTGACACGGTGGTTTTGTTGAGTTTTGATTTTTGACACAGGGTCCCCTATAACCCAAGCTGGCCTTGAACTTGTTTAGTTGAAGATGACCAGATCTTCCTGTCTCTGCCTCCCAAGTGCTAGGAATAAAGGTATGTGCCACCACCACCTGGCGTATTTTTTAAATTTTTTTTTAAAGGCTAGGTCTTATGTATTCCAGACTGGCCTCAAACTCCCTTTGTAGTGAACAATTACTTTAGAATCTTGGTTCTCCAGCCTCTACCTTCCAAGTGCTGGGATGACAGGAATGTACCACCATAACTGGTTTAAGCTGTGTTGGAAATCTAATCTAGGGCTTCATGCATGGACTATACCTTAGCCCCCACCTTGTGCTTTGAGACAGGGTCCCCATCACTGGGACCTGATGCTCACTGATTAGGCTAGACTCTCTGGCCAGTGGGACCCAAGGAATTCCTCAGTCTCTGCTCCCCAGTACTAGGATTACAAGTGTGTGCCACCATGCCTGGTCTTTTGCGTGTGCACTGAGAGTCAACTGCAGACTCCCATGGTTATGCAGACATCCAAGCCTTGAGACCCCCATGGCTATGCAGACACCCCAGCCTTGAGACCCCCATGGTTATGCAGACACTCCAGCCTTGAGACCCTCATGGTTATGTAGACACCCCAGCCTTGAGACCCCCACGGTTATACAGACACCACAGCCTTGAGACCTGTTTTAATGTCACACCGGCTTTATGCAGTAGACATTGCCCATTTCCCACATGGAGAAACAGTTACAAGAAGTTGAGTATGATTGTGCTCACACATTTCTAGAGTGTTGAACAACCAGAAAAGAACAACTAAAAGCTACCGACTGGTCCCCCAGAGGAAAGGAGAGAGAGCTTTGATGCTGAAGACACTGCTTTCAGGGTAGGAGTAGATCCCAGAAGCCTCTGGAAGTGAGTTGCTTAGGAGTAACCCCCTTTCTTTTTTTCTTTAAAGTTTTTTAAAATTTATTTTTATTTTATGTACATTGATGTTTTGTTTGAATGTGTGTCTGTGTGACGGTGTTAGATGTCCTGGTACTGGAACTACAGGCTGTTGTAAGCTGCCATGGGTGCTGGGAATTGAACCTGGGTCTTCTGGAAGAATAGTTCACTTAACCGCTGAGCCACCTCTCCAGCCACGTGACCCCCTTTCTGATGACCAGTGTTTCCATTTCTTCCTAGATCATTTGCTAGTTGTTTTTCCCAGATGACTTAGAGGCCTCTTAAATCTTGAGACAAATTGCATCTGTTAAATGGATCAGGTGAATCATTTAAAGAAAACCATACTGCCACCCTATTTAGAGGATTCTCTAGGAGCGTGGAAGTGTATTAGACTCTCTAGAGGAACAGAGATGGTGGCGTGGAATATATATGAAAGTATTTATCAGATTTGAGTTTGGTTCCAGCACTTAATGTAAAAAAAGCCAAGTGTAGTGACATCTATGATCTGGCCCCCACACCGGGGAGACAGAGTCTGCAGGAGGATTCTTTGGGCTCACTGGAGAGAAGTATAGCCCAATCAGTGAGCTCTAAGTTCAAGGAGATGCTTGTCTCACAAAATAACAGAGAGAGACTATTGGGAGAGTGTTTTCCTTAGCACGCAGTACTCTCTGGATTTGATTCCCCAACAATGCATAGAACTGGGCGTGATTGCACCCAGCTGTGGTCCATCCCTTCCTTGGTAGGTGGAGGTCGGATTAAAAGCTCAAGATCGTGAACCTATGTGATGGCTCAGTTTGCAAAGAGGCTTGCTGCTGAAACTGATGACTTGAATTCAAGTCCCAAAACCCATATCATGGGAGGAGAGAACCAGTTCCTGAAAGTGTTGTCCTGGGACTTCCACATGCTCTCGAGCATACACACACACACACACACACACACACACATACACACACACATACACACACACACACACACACTACATGAATGTAAGATAATTTTTAAAGTTCAATTAAAGTCATCAACTACATAATGAGTTATAGTCATGTCTGGGATACATGAGACTCAAAAATAAAAATGTAAGAGCACTCACTGCTCTTGCAGAGGACCCATGTTTGCTGTGAAGTTTGTTTATATAGATATTCCTTTAGAATAGAAAAAGAAGAATGTCAGGATAGTGTAGTCAGAGACTGCTCTTCATTCCCAGCTACCCATACCTGATAATCACACAGAAACTATATTAGTTACAACACTGTTTGGCCCATTAGCTCAGTCTTCTTATTAACTAACTCTTACATCTTAAATTAACCCATTTCCATTAATCTATGTATCACCATGAGGCTGTGGTCTACTGGAAAGGTTCTGGGTGTCTGTCTCCTTTGGCAGCTATATGGCGTCTCCTTGACTCTGCCTACTCTCTATTTCTCTGTTCAGATTTCCTGCCTGGCTTTGCTCTGCTAAGCCATTGGCCCAAACAGCTTTATTCATCAACCAAATAAAAGTAACACATATACAGAAGGACACCCCATATCAGGATAGCTGTGGGCCATGTGCCTTAGGGTTTTATTGCTGAGACACCATGTCCATGGCAACTCTTTAAAGGGAAACATTTAACTGGGTGGTTTAAAGTCCATAGGTTTAGTTAACATCATGGTGGGGAGCATGGCAGCATGCAGGCAGACATGGTGCTGGAGAAGGAGCTGAGTTCTACATCTGGATAGGCAGGCAGCAGGAAGTGAATGCACTCTGTGCATGACTTGAGCATCTGAGACCTCAGAACCCACCCCAATGCCTCCCACAAGGCCATACCTCCTCCAATAAGGTCACACATCCTAACAGTGCCTCGCCCTGTGGGCCTATGCAGGCCATTTTTATTCAGACCACAACACCATGCTTAAGGCCCAAATGGATCTGGCCTTTCTTGACCCAGCTGTCTGTTAGCCCATGGTTTTCTAGAAATTTCACAAACACTTTCATATATAGGAAAGAACAAATGTTAAACACTTTGTGCAATCCTATGACCCAGGATTTTATTTTGCCAGATTAAAATCCTATCCCAGGCACCTTAGAGTCACTCTATAATCTCATTTATCAAAATAGTGGGAGGAAGCAGAAAAGTTTTATAACTAGAACTATGAAGGTGAGATGCAACTTTTAAGTCAACGAAATTGTATATATGGCTAATGTTAAGACTGGCTCTCCCTTGAGAAGTCTACACCCATGATGTGGGATTCTCCTCTGTATGCTGTGACTATCATTGGTTAATAAAGAAGCTGTTTTGGACCCGTGATAGGGTAGAGCAGAGCTGCGTGGGGAAAACTAAACTGAATGCTGGTAGAAAGGAGGCAGAGTCAGAGAGAAGCCACGTAGTCCTGCCAGAGACAGGGCCAGTCAGAATATTGCCAGTCAGCCACAGCCACATGGCAATACACAGATTACTAGAAATGGGTTAAATTAATATGTAAGTGCTAGCCAAGAAGAATCCAGAGCTAATGGGCCAAGCAGTGATTTAATTAATACAGTTTCTGTGTGGTTATTTTGGGAGTCTGGGTGGCCTCTCATATAACACAATAGGTGTACCTTATCTTTCTCTGAGTAGTCTGTCTTAAATTTGTGTTAAGCCCTTTTCCTACTAAACTTCCTTTGTGCTTCATACTGATTTGTCCTGAATGTTGTTTGTTTGTTTGAGACAGCATCTCACTGTGTAGCCCTGGCTGGTCTCGATCTTAGAGATCTGCTTGCTTTTGTCTTCCTGAGTGCTGGGCTTATAGGCATGTGCCACCACACCTGGCCTCTGAAATTCTTTTCTGCAGCAAAATGATAAGTTCCACCTTCCCTTGAGTAACGATCTCTGAAAAGAACTCTTCATGGACTGGAGAGACTATGGAACTGGTAAGACATTAACTGTGCAAGCATGAGAGGCAGGATTTGAGTCTGTAGCACTCGTTCTCATAAGAGCTGGAACATGGTTGCTCATGTCTGTAGTTCCAAGGTAAGGGGGCAGGGTGGGGAGCAGAGAGAATGGATCCCCAGAATTTACTGGCAGTCTAGCCAACTGGTGTGTTCTGGCTTCATCGACAGACCCTGTCACTAACGATAAGGTGTGTCTGCTGCGATGGTTCAACATTTGTGAGTGCTTGCTACCACTGTAGGGACCCACTAAAGGTGTGTGCCCCCACCACCCAGCTCTGAGACATTGTCTTGAGTGTAAGATACATACATGTTTCCGTTGCTGCCATAGTTTGAATGTGAACTGTTACCCGCAATCTCACGGATATGGACACTTGGTCCCTAGCTGCTGGTACTGTTTCAAGAGGTTGTGGAATCTTTGGGACCATGGCTTAGTTTGTGAAAGAGGGTCACTGGGTGAGCCTTGTTGGAATTACCCACTTCTGATTCTGGTCTTCCAATGTAAGTGAAGTGGCTGCTTCATATTCCTTCTGCCATGGTGGACTCTACCTACAGAAACTGAGTCAAAACAAGATTCGCTTCCTTAAATTTTTCCTGTCATACATTTATCACAGTACATGAGAATGAAGGCTGTGGACTTGACTCCCACCTTTCCTATTATTTATTTCTCATATGAAAAATATGCCTAGTAGCTTGGTGTGACTGTACATCAAGGAATGGCTCACAACTGCCTGTCACCAGAGGACTCAACACCCTCTTCTGGCCTCTGAAGGCACCTGCATTCGTGAACACACACATGCACGCACATACTCACGCATGCACGCATGCACACACACACACACACACACCCTTGGTACATAATTTTAAAAAAAATTTAAAAAATCCTGAAACAATAACAACCCCCCTAAACCCAACAAACAAATTTAACAATGAAATAAGCAATAACCTTAATGAATCGTAGCCTCTGCAGGGTCTATGTGAGTATATGGATGTGCAGTTTGCATGTCTGGGTAGAATGTGGTGGCAGATGCCATCATGGAATAGCTGAAAGTGTCCAGATACCTAGGCCAAATGACAGAGACAAGGATGAAGAAGAGGCCCGAGATGGTTTCACCAGGTAGGTGTGTGTGTGTGTGTGTGGCTGGGTTTGACTGCCCCCATCTCTTCTATGGTTTCACAAGCAATTTATTGGGGCTGTGGTTGGTTAGGGTGTTGCTCCATGGAACTGTGGTCAAAAGAGAGGCTAGGGTTATCCCATGCAGCCCTTGTCAGAGCTTCCAATATACTCCCATGCTTTGCACAGCTTTCCAATTTGTCCCTTGGTACTGCCCCCCCCCCCCCCCCCAATTCCTTGGGATCATCTCCAGAGCAGTTTTATTTTTATTTTTTTTCAAGTAATACTGGAAATGATGCCTAAACCCAAAGGGGAGGCTTGAATATGGAATTTCAGGCAGGCAGAGACGTCTGGTCAAGCATCAAACGTTTCTTCTTGGTTATTCTCTTCTGAGGACCTGGGCACTGAAAACAAGGCTAGCATCCCATAGCTCTCTCTGGGGTGGCTCAGTGGGGTTGCAAACTTTGGACAGGCCAAATTAGGAACTTCAGGGAAGACTGCAGGATCAGGCCAAGCTGCATGGAGTCTGGGCTGAGGAAGAAGGGGCCGATGGAGACAGAGAGAAAGACACTTAACTGGAGTTCTGCTTCAGCCCTTGGATCACATTCTTTGATCTGGGGTGGGGGTGGGGTGTCCCAAGACAGGCACATCTTCTGGGAAAGCTGTGGAGTCCCCTGGGATAAAGTCCAGGGGTTGCTCAGCAGAGAAATATTTGATTTCTCTTCCGGCACCTCTCTCGTTCCCCAGTTTGGGGTCACAGTGGGAGATGGCAGATAGCCCCCCACTCTTTTGAAAGTAAACACACTGCCACCTCTTCTTGGCTTCCTTCCATCCATTCCAGCCAGCCAGTCCTGTGCTGGCTCCCCACTCCCCCTTGAGCTCCAGTGTCGCAGCCTCCTTCAGTTTGCCCACCCACTCCCTCCCTGAACTCCAGTGTCCCAGACTCCTTCAGTTCACCCACCGCTGGGTATTTGCTCATCTTTGGTGTGGAGAAGGAAGGGAGGCGGCCCTGGGGATTTGCTCTGTCCTGGCTTCACCTTCACGAATGCAGGGGACATTCTAGAAAGACAGAGGGATACTGAGAAGAATGCAGGGCATTCTGTCCTTAGTATGTGGTGTGGTGGCTATCACCATTGCTGTTGTTATTGGAAATATGGCAGGGAATCTGGGAAAAAGCTGAGTGAACACGACCAGGGGTGCTGCTTCCTCCTCCTCCTCTTCCTCCCATCCTTCTGTCCTTTCTCCTCCTTTTCCTCCTGTTCCTCTTCTTTTTACACTGCTACCTCTTTCTCATTTTGAGTCCAGGCAGATATTGAGTTCATGACCCTCCTGTCCCAGCTTCTTAAGTGTTGGGATTGCCAGTATGGATGGCATAGAGACACAGCTCCATGCTACACCTTGCTGTAACCTAAATAGTTCTTCTTAGAGACTCCACTTAGATGAAGATGAGATTCTTGACATCACCACTGAAAAGAATTTCAGAACTGTTATAGTTAGGGTTACTATTGCTGTGAAGAGAACCATGACATTGGCCACTCTTATAAGAGAAAACGTTTAATTGAGGTGGTGGCTTACAGTTTCAGAGGTTCAATCCATTATCATCATGGCAGAGAACATGTCAGCATGCAGGCAGATGTGGTGCTGGAGCTGAGAGTCCTACATCTTGCAGGCAACAGCAAGTCAACTAGCTGTCACAAAGAGTGAGGCTTGAGGAAAAGCCCTCAAAGTCCACCCTCACAGTGACGTACTTCCTCCAAAAAGGCCATATCTCCTAGTAGTGCCACTCCCTTTGGGGACCATTTTCTAAAAACACCACAAAAGACAAGGTAGTAAAAAGCAGAATATGAGTTTATTTGGAAGAGAGTTTAACAAAGTTTTAAGCAAGGGCTTAATAGAAAAGAGAGATGTCACTGGGCAGTGGTGGTGCATGCCTTTAATCTCAGCACTAAGGAGGCAAATGCAGGTGATCTCTATGAGTTCAAGACCAGCCTGGTCTACAGAGCAAGTTTCAGGACAGTCAGAGTTGTACAGAGAAACCCTGCACCAAAAAACCACCCTTAAAAACCAAGAACAAAACAAACAAACAAACAAATGAAACGAAAGAGAGAGACAGAGAGAGACACAGACACACAGAGAGAGGGAGGAGAGAGAAAGAGAGAGAGAGAGAGAGAGAGAGAGAGAGAGAGAGAGAGAGAGAGAGAGAGAGAAAGAGAGAAAACACACCCAAGTGTTAACGGGCTTCTTAAGGGAGAGTCAAATGTAAGTGTTTTAGACTATAGCAGTCATACTTGTGATTTTGGTGGTTTTCAACTTACATCTCAAAGGTTTGACAGGGCACTTTAGTACTCCTTTTTTTCAAGAAATTAAGGTATGAGAGGTGCTTTGGATTGTAATTCTTGTTCAAAGGGTTGCTTGCACAAGGGGATTAAGAAGTTTTGCTGAAAATAGAGTTTCTGGTGGGGTTCCGAGAAAACTGAAGGTTTGTAGCTGGAAAAGGAGAAAGGCCTTAGGAGTGGTTCATTGCTCTCTTGACATTTCCAGCTGAGATATCACTCTGTATAAGAGATACTGTCCATATGAAGACAAACTGTATAGAAAATGTTAATTGTGTTGCATATTTTCCCTCTATCCTTTTAGAAACATTCATTTATTTTTTTATGAAGATGAGAAATTTGCCTGCATGTATGTAAGGGTGCCTGGTGCCCTTGGAGGCCAGAAAAGGGTGTTGAGTTGTAATCTGTACGGAGAAGCAAACCTGGGTCCTCGCAAGAGCAGTAATTACTCTGACCACTGAATCATCTATCCAGCTTCAAAATCTCTTCCTTCCTCCCTTTGTTTAAAAAACAATTTCATTAAATTGTTTTTCGGACAGTTTGATCCATGTCCAATGCATGCTGGTTGCTTTCACCCACACCGACTCTTCTGCCCCCCACCCCGCCACCTTTGTAACCTAGCAGCCCTCTTCCCTCCGAGTCCCATTGTGTTTTTTTCTTGTATCCTGTGACCCACTGAGATTAACTGGGACCATCGGTTTCATCAGGGCTTTTGAAGTATCTATTAGATCCCGGTGGGTTCAACAGGGAACAGAAGACAGTAATTGCCACTTCCCTAGAATTTGCCAATATACGAATGTTCAGTACGATGAGGTATAGCCCTGCGGGCCTCTCCCCAGTTCGTAATTCACAGGCGACAGGCCCAGTATAGTGCAGGACCGCGGCTGCTCTGAGGTCAAGTCCGCAACAACTGCGCTATACCCAGAATGCAGCACTGGGCCTCTTATTTTCCACCTTCCAGGTGTACATTCTCCCACATCCGCTTCCTGGACGGTCCCTGTCTTGGTCAGGGTTTCTATTGCTATGAGAAACACCATGACCAAAGACAACATGGAGAGGAAAGGGTTTTTACTTCAACTGACAAGTCTCAGGTCGCCCTCATGCCTGAGGGCAGTTGGGCAGGAAGGAAAGCAGAGGCCACAGAGTCACTCGCTCAGCTTGCTGTCTTGTACACACCAAGACCACAAAGACCCAGCCAGGACATTCCCTGAGCTCTGTACGGAGTGACAGTGATAGAGCGTCTACCTTTTATTTATATTTATTTATTTAAACTGCCATCTGTTCTCAGAACCTTGAGCAGCTCTGCATCTCTCTGTGTTCCTTGCTGCGAGAATCTTCTGTGACTGAGGCTGAGAGCAGCGTTTATCTATAGATATAAATACTTATGGGGCAACTTGGCATCGTGTTAGTTTAGCTAAACAACAGTAGTAAGTTCTGCCTAGGATCCACGACCTCCTCAGCCATGGTCTTTGGGCTATGTTTACAGTCCAGCTGGAAAGGCTTGGATCAGACTGCAGCGCAAGGACTCCTTTCTCTTCCCATTTCCCCTTAATGTTCCATGCTTCCTGGGATGTTCCCATGCAGTGGTGTCCTCTGATGATGCTGAAACTGGTATTCTGCATCAACTTCTTGCTCTAAAGAGTATTTTCCTTACTCTGGTTTCAACTCTTTGTCTTGGGCCAAAACTGCATGGGGTGTGTGTGTGTAGGTTTCTATGAGGAACTTCAAAGAAAAAATTGCCTCCATCAGATGGCCTGTATGCAAGTCTGTGGAGCATTTTTTTCTTTAATAATTGGTGTGGGAGGGTTCACCCCAAATTAGGTAATGCCAACTGGTCCTGGGTTGTATAAGAAAGTAGGGCAAGAAATGCAGAAGAAGTAAACCAGTAAGCAGTGTTCTTCCAAGTCCTCTGCTTCAGTTCCTGCTTCCAGGTTCCTGCCTTGAGTCCCTGCCCTGACTTCCCTCAGTGACGGACCTGAGAGTTGTAAGATAAAATATGTCCTGTTGCTTTTGGTCATTGTGTTTTAGCATATCAGTACCCTATCAAAGACAGTCTGTGTATTTGCGTGTAAGGACGTGGAGTCCAGAGGTCGACTTCATGTGTCCTCTTAAATAATCATTATTATTATTATTAGTATTATTAGTATTATTAGTATTATTATTATTAATTATTGAACCTGGTTTTGAATGGCTGAGCCATCTTTCTAGCTCCCTATTATATATAGTATATATGTATATGTAACATATGCATATACAGATAATATGTATATATTATATATATTTAATATTTGCTTATTTTATGTGAGTGTAGAGTATATGTTTGTGTACCATGTGTATGCAGTGCCAGAGAGGACAAAGAGGGCATCCGACCCCTGGATCTGGTGTGTGGATGGTTGTGTCAGTCAGCATGTGGGTGCTGAGAACTGAACCTGGGTGCTCGGCCCGAGTGGTAAGTGCCCTTACCTCCTAAGCCGTCTCTCTAGTCCTCCATCTTATATTTTTGAGACAGGGTCCTTCAGTGAACTTGGACCTCATTGATGCCAAGGATCCTCCTGTCTCCACCTCTCCACTACTGGGGTTCCAGACACTGTATCCAGCGTTTACACGAGTGCTGGGGATCCAACAGTGGGTCTTCGTGTTTGTGTGGAAGGAACTTTGCTGTCAGAGCCATGCTCCAGCTCTATTTGTAATCTGTTAAAAAATCCTTTTTGTTCACTTGTTTGTTAGCAGCAATGATGATGGCTCTTGGAGCCTTTCCTGTGCTCTGACCATGGAAGGGCATGTGCACTTGTATTTCATTGGTGTGGCAATAATCACACATGGTTATGGGTTGCAGTGTGGTGGTTTGATTCATGCATATATTATATACTGTGCAATGATCAACTCAGGACAATAAGTGCTTTTGTGTGTGTGTGCATGTATGTGTGTGCATATGTGTGTGTCTGTATGTGCATATGGAGGCCATACATGTGCCATAGTAAATAAAATATTTTTAAAATGTCGCTATGGAAATCTGTCTCTCTTACTGGCAAGCATCTTTACCTGTTCGCCGTCTCATAGGCCCAGGATCCAAGTTCTTATCCCCTAAGTTGCTATGCTATAACTCCTGTGCAAAGTCACAACATAGACTGCACGCTGCCAAACCTAATGATCTGAGTTGGATCCTTGGAACCTAGAGGGTGGAAGGAGAGAACCAACTTTCCTGCACTGTCCTCTGACCTCCCCCATGCACTGTGGCATGTGTATATACATGTGCACGCGTGCACACACACACACACACATGCACACACACACACACCACATAAATAAAAAATGAAGTGATGGTTCACTGGCATATACTGAGAAAGCGTTAAATATTAGGTTATCATTATGTCTGGTAGACTTGAGTATTTTGGGGTGTGTCTGATGTGTAGCGGAGCCCAGGACTCCAGGAAAGAATCTAGCACCCTTGAACGCCCACTTTTCCTGCTGGGTGTTTGAAAGACTTGCTGAGGTTGTGGCTTTCTGGCTGGGGACATCTCTTTTGTATAACAGATGTTACCCAGATGTCAAGCCAGGGTCAATAGGAGATTTGGCGCCTGCCTCTCTCCCATGGCCTGCCGGGAGCCCAGTGCCCTCCCTGAGATGTCTGTGAATTCCCAGGGCCTCTGTTCTCATGGTTGCATCTTGGCTTGAGTTCCTGCCTGCTGCCCATTCCTGAGGGGGCATCCATTTTGGGGGAAACCAGCCCTGTTTGTTCATTTGTCCCCTAGATCGGCCTTGTTTATGCATCTGATTGCTTACAAGTCCATGATGCCTCCAAAACACAGTGCCCTCCCTGAGACCCCACCGTTCCAAGGGTTCTGACATTGTTTAGCTTCCTCCAGTAAGATCATGCCTGACAAAGAATTCCAGCGCTGGCAGGAAAAACTTGCACAGTTCTTGCATAACACAGCCAAGACTGTTATGACTGGCTTAGAGCTAAACAGGCTGTTGAGAGCAGGGGAAATCTCGCTGAGGACACCCAAGGTCAATGGCTGTGTGAGGACGCTGGACAGGCGTTTTCCTTGGCAAGCTGGTGTAAGACTGAGGCTGGGAGTCAGTCTACAGGCACAGGAGCTGGTACGGTGCTTACAAGGAGACTGGCTGTCAGGCTGAGGCAGCGACCTGGGGAAATGAGGGAGCAGTTAATCCCAGGCCAGTATCAGAGGACCAGCTGTCAGTGTTTTGGGGGACAGAGGCCTTAGCAGACTGATGAGTTCTTACAGACTTCAGGGTCCTCCACTTAGGCCAAACTGGGATTTGTGGCTGCAAAGCAAAAAAGAATTTTAGGACTAGCTGATTTATAAGCAAAGTTAGGAGTTAATAAAAGAAAAGTGGGGGGGGGGGGGACGACTTGTGAGCTGCCTTAGTTGGTAAAGGTACTTGTAGCCAGGTCTGACTTCCTGAGTTCAATTCCTGGAACCCTCAAAAAATGAGAAGGCAAGAACAGACTCTACAGAGCTGTCCTCAATATGCCTAACTCCCTCTCTGTCTCCTCTCTGTTTCTGCCTCTCATCTCTTGCACACTGTAAAAATAATGAACACATATAATAATGTATACATATAAAGATTTTACTTATTTTAAATTTTGTTTAAGTGTGTCAATGGCTCATCCCATAGCACGTGTGTAGAGGCCAGAGCCCAACTTTCAGGAATCAGCTGTCTCCCACTAGGTGGGCCCAGGGATTCAGCTTGCCTACAAAGCCAAGATGCCTTAATATAGGCTTACACACGAGGCTTAAGAGGAAGAGAGACACCCAGAAAACAGGAAGACACACCTGGGAGTACGGGGGTGTGGTTACTCAAAGAAAAGTCATAAAAAGTAAGACCCACCCAAGGGCTGGTAAGAACTCCTCTTCCGGAGTCTTAGCAAATCATTGCGTCTTTTTGGTCTTTGAGACAGAATCTCACTAACGCCCTCAGGCCTAGAACTTACAGAGATCCACCTGCATCTGCCTCCTGGGTGCTGGGGTCAAAGGTGTGCGCCACCACACCTGGCCATAGATCTTTTTTTTTTTTTTTTTGATTCATAGAAATGGGTTTATTTATATTAGAAGAAAGAGTTAGAAACAAGCCTAAGCTATCACTTAGCTTTCATAATAAATAATAACTTTCCATGTCATGATTTGAGAATTCGGTGATGGGACAGAAAAAGACTCGCTACATAAATAAACCACCATGGCTTAGGTTCACAGTTCTGTAAACAAAAGTGTTCTTGGGTTAGGATGCTCTTGCAGTGTTATGTAAATTAGTCTAGTCTTCTTTGGCGTTAAACCACTCGAAGGGGAATCTATTTTAAAACAGAGAGTAAACACACACTCCTTAAATAATTAACCATACTTGTATCAAAATGTTCAACACCAAATGCCAAAGGAAAACAACAACAGTGTATGGTAGGGACCTTGAGAAAGCTCAAGTCCTTGGTTTCTGGATGCTGATTCTCAAAAGTGTCATGATGATTTCATCAGACTTGTTTTACTCTGAAGAGATTCCTCCGCAGGTTTTTTTTTTTTTGTAGTGTTTATTACTCATTATACACTATAGACCTTGCCATAAGTTCTTAAAATAATCATCTGGAGAGCTTCTGAGGACAATTAATTCAATTATAGCAATAATTACCACAGGAGGATGTTGGCACTTTTCCTGAATTAAAAGTACTTTTTAACATGCTACATGCAGGTTGGGGGAGAAATAATAAACACCCCCAAATCAGTTAAAGAAGCCTTCATGCAACCAACAATATGTCATACATCCTTTTCAGTAGTTCAGGAGACAAACAAGAATACAAAATTTTTCAAAAACAAGGCAAATGAACAGAAGGCACCTTAAAACATGGGGAAAAATACAATATCGGGACTTTGCAAAATGCACCAGAGGACTAAACTAAGAAAGGTGTCTAGAATTCCAAATTTTTTTTTCCTCATGGTTTATTTTTTTTATATTTAAAAATTTCCATCTCCTTCCCTCCTCCTCCCCCCTCCCTCTCCTCCTCCTCCCCCTTCCCTCCCCTCCTTCTCCCCCTTCCCTCCCCTCCCCTCCACCCATACCTCCCCTCCCTCCCTCTCAAGGCCAAGGAGCCATCAGGGTTCCCCACTCTATGCCAAGACCAAGGTCCTCCCAACTCCCCCCAGGTCCAGGAAGGTGATCGACCAAGCTGAGAAGGCTCCCACAGAGCCCGTCCATGCAGAAGAACCAGAGCCCAGCGCCATTGTCCTTTGCTTCTCAGTCAGCCCCCGCTGTTGGCCACATTCAGAGAGACGGGTTTGGTCGCATGATCCATCAGTCCCATTCCAACTGGAGTTGGTGATCTCCCATTAGTTCTGTCCCACCGTCTCCATGAGCGAACGCACCCCTCACGTTCCTGACCTTCTCCCTCATGTTCTCGCTCCTTCTGCTCCTCATCAGGACCTTGGGAGCTCAGTCCAGTGCTCCAATGTGGGGCTCAGTCACCTTCCCCATCTGTCGCCAGCTGGAGGTTCCCTCACGGTCCTGACTTTCCTTCTCATGTTCTCTCTCCCTCTGCTCCTCATCAGGACCTTGGGAGCTCAGTCCGGCGCTCCAATGTGGGGCTCTGTCATTTTCTTCATCTATCGTCAGGTGGAGGTTCTATGGTGATATGCAAGAAATTCATCAGTATGGCTATAGGAACTGGCCTTCTCAGGCTCCCTCTCCTCAGCTGCCCAAGGAACTAACTGGGGGCGTCTCCCTGGAAACCTGGGAACCCCTCTAGGGTCAAGTCTCTTGACAACCCTCAGGTAGCTCCTTAAATTAAGATATATGCTTCCCTGCTCCCATATCCACCCTTCCTATATCCCAAGCACCGCATTCCTCCGAGCTCCCCCCGTTCTCCCCTTCATACTTTTCTCTCCCCATCTTCCCCTGGCCCAGTCTCGCCCAACCCTCAAGCTCCCAATTTTGCCTGGCGATCGTGTCTACTTCCAATATCCAGGAGGATCACTATATCTTTTTTTGGGGAGTTCACCTTCTTATTATCTTCTCAAGGATCCCAAATTTATATGCTCGATATCCTTTAATTATGGCTAGAAACCGATTATGAGTGAGTACATCCCATGTTCATCTTTTTGGGTCTGGGTTACCTCACTCAGAATAGTGTTTTCTATTTCCATCCATTTGCCTGCAAAATTCAAGATGTCATTGTTTTTTACCACTGAGTAGTATTCTAGCATGTATATATTCCACAGTTTCTTCATCCATTCTTCCACTGAAGGGCATCTAGGTTGTTTCCAGGATCTGGCTATTACAAATAATGCTGCTATGAACATAGATGAGCCTATGCTTTTGTTGTATGATTGGGCATCTCTTGGGTAGATTCCCAATAGTGGAATTGCTGGGTCCTGGGGTAGGTTGATCCCGAATTTCCTGAGAAACCACCACACTGCTTTCCAAAGTGGTTGCACAAGTTTGCATTCCCACCAGCAATGGATGAGTGTACCCCTTACCCCACAACCTCTCCAGCAAAGGTTATTATTGGTGTTTTAGATTTTAGCCAATCTTACAGGTGTAAGATGATATCTCAAAGTTGTTTTGCTTTGCATTTCCCTGATAGCTAGGGAGGTTGAGCATGACCTTAAGTGTCTTTTGGCCATTCGAACTTCTTCTGTTGAGAATTCTCTGTTCAGTTCAGCGCCCCATTTTTTAATTGGGTTAATTGGCATTTTACCGTCTAGTCTCTTGAGTTCCTTATATATTTTAGAGATCAAACCTTTGTCAGTTGCAGGGTTGGTGAAGATCTTTTCCCAGTCAGTAGGCTGCCTTTGTGTCTTAGTGACAATGTCCTTTGCTTTACAGAAGCTGCTCAACTTCAGGAGGTCCCATTTATTCAATGTTGCCCTTAATGTCTGTGCAGCTGGGGTTATGCATAGGAAACGGTTCCCTGTGCCCATTTGTTGTAGAGTACTTCCCACTTTCTCCTCTATCAAGCTCAATGTGTTCAGATTAATATTGAGGTCTCTAATCCATTTGGACTTGAGTTTTGTGCATGGTGATAGATATGGATCTACTTTCATTCTTCTACAGGTTGACATCCAGTTATGCCAGCACCATTTGTTGAAGATGCCCTCTTTCTTCCATTGTGTACTTTTGGCTCCTTTATCAAAAATCAGGTGTTCGTAGGTTTGTGGTTTAAGATCCGGGTCTTCTATACGATTCCATTGGTCAACTTCTCTGTTTTTATGCCAATACCAAGCTATTTTCTGTAGCTTTGTAATAGAGTTTGAAGTCAGGGATGGTAATGCCTCCAGAAGTACCTTTATTGTATAAGATTGTTTTGGCTATCCTGGGTTTCTTGTTTTTCCATATAAAGTTGATTATTGTCCTCTCAATCTCTGTGAAGAATTTTAATGGGACCTTGATTGGGATTGCATTGAATCTATAGATTGCTTTTGGTAGAATTGCCATTTTTACTATGTTGATCCTCCCAATCCACGAGCAGGGGAGATTCTTCCATTTTCTGGTATCGTCTTCAATTTCTTTCTTCAAAGACTTAAAGTTCTTGTCAAATAAATCCTTCACTTCCTTGGTTAGAGATACTCGCAGATATGCTATTTGTGGCTATTGTGAAAGGTGATACTTCTCTGATTTCCCTCTCTGCTTCCTTATCCTTTGTGTATAGGAGGGCGACTGATTTTTTGGAGTTGATCTTGTATCCTGCCACGTTACTGAAGGAGTTTATCAGCTGTAGGAGTTCTTTGGTGGAGTTTTTGGGGTTGCTTATGTATACTATCATATCATCTGCAAATAATGAAAGTTTAACTTCTTCCTTTCCAAATTGAATCCCCTTGATTCCCTTATGTTGTCTTATTGCTATTGCTAGAACTTCAAGCACTATATTGAAGAGATAAGGAGAGAGTGGACAGCCTTGTCGTGTTCCTGAATTTAGTGGGATGGCCTTGATTTTCTCTCTATTTAATTTGATGTTAGCTGTCGGCTTGCTGTAAATAGCTTTTATTATATTTAGGAATGACCCTCGTATCCCTAATCTCTCCAAAACTTTTATCATAAAAGGGTGCTGAATTTTGTCAAATGCTTTTTCAGCATCTAATGAGATGACCATATGGTTTTTTTCCTTCAGTTTATTTATATGATGGATTACATTGATAGATTTTCGTATGTTGAACCAGCCTTGCATCTCTGGGATGAAGCCTACTTGATCGTAATGGATAATTTTTCTAATGTGTTCTTGGATTCTGTTTGCCAGTATTTTATTGAGAATTTTTGCGTCAATGTTCATGAGTGAGATTGGCCTGTAATTCTCTTTCTTGGTTGAGTCTTTGTGTGGTTTAGGTATCAGGGTAACTGTAGCTTCATAGAAGGAATTTGGCAATGACTCTTGTGTTTCTATATTATGAAATACCTTAAGGAGTATAGATATTAGGTCTTCTTGGAAGTTCTGGTAGAATTCCGCATTGAAACCATCTGGTCCTGGGCTCTTTTTGGTAGGGAGGTTTCTGATAACAGTTTCTAATTCTTCGCGACTAACAGGACGATTTAGAGCATTTACCTGGTCCTGGTTTAACTTTGGTATATGGTATTTATCTAAAAAAGTGTCCATTTCTTTTACATTTTCCAATTTTGTGGCATACAGGCTTTTGTAGTAAGATTTAATGATTCTCTGAATTTCCTCTGTGTCTGTGATTATGTCCCCCTTTTCATTTCTGATCTTATTAATTTGCGTGTTCTCCCTCTGCCCGTTTGATTAGTTTGGCTAAGGGTTTGTCAATCTTGTTGATTTTCTCCAAGAACCAGCTTCTTGTTTCATTGATTCTTTGGATTGTTTTCTGTGTTTCTATTTTGTTGATTTCTGCCCTCAATTTGATTATTTCCAGTCTTCTACTTCTCCTAGGTGAGTCTGCTTCTTTTTTTTCCAGAGCTTTCAGGTGTGCTGTTAAGTCACCAATGAGCGCTTTCTCCGTTTTCTTTAAGTGGGCACCTAGTGCTATGAACTTTCCTCTTAGCACTGCTTTCATTGTGTCCCATAGGTTTGAGTATGTTGTGTCTTTGTTTTCATTAAATTCAAGAAAGACTTTAATTTCTTTCTTTATTTCTTCCTTGACCCAGGTGTGGGTCAGTAGTTTGTGGGTTTTCTGGGGGTAGCATTGTTGTTGAATTCTAATTTTAATCCATGGTGATCCAATAAGACACAGGTGGTTACTAATATTTTTTTGTAACTGTGGAAGTTTGCTTTGTTACCAAGTATATGGTCAATTTTCGAAAAGGTTCCATGAGCCGCAGAGAAGAAGGTATATTCTTTCCTATTTGGGTGGAATGTTCTATAGATGTCTGTTAAGTCCATTTGATTCATTACCTCCATTAAGTCTTTCAATTCTCTGTTAGGTTTCTGTCTGATTGACCTGTCCATTGGTGAGAGAGGAGTGTTGAAGTCTCCAACTATTAGTGTGTGTGGTTTGATGGCTGCCTTGAGTTCTAGAAGTGTTTCTTTTACATAAGTGGGAGCTTTTATATTAGGGGCATAGATATTCAGGATTGAGACTTCCTTCTGATGGATTTTTCCTGTTATGAGTATAAAGTGTCCCTTTCCATCTCTTCTGATTGATTTTAGTTTGAAGTCAACTTTGTTGGAAATTAGTATGGCCACACCCGCTTGTTTCTTAGGGCCATTTGCTTGATAAACCTTTTCCCAACCCTTTACTCTGAGTAGATGTCTGTCTTTGTGGTTGAGGTGTGTTTCTTGTAAACAGCAAAATGTTGGATTCTGTTTTCGTATCCAGTCTCTTAGCCTGTGCCTTTTTATAGGTGAATTGAGTCCATTGATATTAAGTGATATTAATTAAGTGGTTGTTAACTTCAGTCATTTTTAGTAGTAGAGTTTGTGTGTTTCCCTTCTTCTAGTTGTGCTGGTGAAGGGTCGCTAGATGCCTGAGTTATTGTGGGCATTGTTGGACTCCTTGGTTTGTGATTTTCCTTCTATTACTTTCTGCAAGGCTGGATTTGTGGCTGCGTATTGTTTAAATCTGTTTTTGTCCTGGAATATCTTGTTTTCTCCATCAATGGTGAATGCAAGCTTTGCTGGGTATAATATTCTAGGCTTGCATCCATGTTCCCTTAGTGTCTGTAGCACATCTATCCAAGCTCTTCTGGCTTTCATGGTTTCCATTGAGAAATCAGGTGTAATTCTGATAGGTTTCCCTTTATATGTTACTTGACCTTTTTCCTTTGCAGCTCTTAGTATCTGTTCTTTATTCTGTATGTTTTGTGTTTTGATTATTATATGGCGTGGGGATGCTTTCTTTTGATCCAGTCTATTTGGTGTTCTGTAGGCTTCTTGTACCTTCATAGGAACATCCTTCTTTAGGTTGGGGAAGTTTTCTTCTATAATTTTGTTGAATATGTTTTCTGGGCCTTTGAGTTGTAATTCTTCTCCTTCTTCTATCCCAATTATTCTTAGGTTTGGTCTTTTCATGGTGTCCCAGATTTCCTGAATATTTTGTGTTAAGAATTTGTTAGATTTATTTAGTTCTTTAATCTGTGAGTTTATTTCCTCTATTGTATCTTCAGAGTCCGAGATTCTTTCTTCCATCTCTTGTATTCGGTTGGAAATACTTGTCTCTGAAGTTTCTGTTCGTTTACTCAGAGTTTCCATTTCCAGTCGTCCCTCAGATTGTGTTTTCTTCAATACCTCCATTTCGTTTATCAGGTCTTGTACTGTTTCCCTTACCTGTTTGATTGCTTTTTCTTGTTTTTCTTGTTTTTCTTGGGTATCTTTGAGAGATTTATTTATTTCGTCTACCTTTTTGTTTGTCATCTCCATTTCTTTATGGAAGTTTTTTACCTCCTGTTTAAGGTCCTCTATTATTTTCATAAAGTACTGTTTAAGGTCGGTTTCTTCTATATCTTCTGGGGAAGGGTGTTCAATTCTTGTTGTTTCGGGATGTCTGGATTGTGGTGATGTCATGTTGCCTTTCGTGTTGTTGGAGGAGCTCCTGCATTGGCGCCTGCCCATCTCTTCCTTCAAAAGGAGCCCAGAGGCGTTTGGTGTCCTAGACCAATCTTTGCTGTGACTGAAACTGGTTGGATCTCCCCAGTGGCAGAGGAGGACCTATTCCTTGCGTCACAATCTGAAGAAGCCCGCACTCCCTTGCAGGAATCCTCAGACCTGCCTGGAGGCCAGAGTCTGACCCCTTTGGGTGGATGGCCTTAGAACAGGAGCAGGACACCTGAGAACATTAGGGAAAGCTTGGGAGACACAGGGACGGGAGAAACAGACACCAGCCTGCAGAGGGAAGTGGGGGTAGGGGGTCTGTGCTCTCTTCCAGGGCAGGTTGCCCCAGGGTCCGCATTTACTCACCAGTTCAGATGGAATGTCAGTGCACAGGATCAGGGATTCCAGGCAGCCCAGGGTCGCAGCCCAGACAAAAGGGCCAAGGTGGGGGCAGGGCGGGATGGAATACCACACAGTGAACCTGGCAGCACAATCTGAAGGAGCCCGCACCCCTCCGCAGGAATCCTCAGACCTGCCTGGAGGCCAGAGTCTGACCCCTTTGGGTGGATGACCTTAGAACAGGAGCAGGACACCTGAGAACACTAGGGAAAGCTTGGGAGACACAGGGACGGGAGAAACAGACAGAAGCCTGCAGAGGGAAGTGGTGGTAGGGGTCTGTGCTCTCTTCCACGGCCCTGGCCGTAGATCTTGATGGCCCTATCTTTAATGGATCGCTATGGAAGCTGTAGCTGGGTGGGCCCTGGAAGCATCTGGCAGGACTGTGAGTGATAAGGTGCAGTCTGGCTCATAAGGATGTTTTACTGAAAGCAAAATTAACACTTTTATTTTTATTTTTTAAGATTCTAAGTAAAGTCTGGGGAAAGGAATGGGGGCCCTACCAAAGCTAGTGTGTGTTTAAAGATTAAGCCTGGTTCATTGTTATTTTGACATCGAATCTCTAAATATGAAAGCAATATTAACTCAGTGTCATCTGCCTTCACACCAAATATTATGCTGCAATTCTTGTTTCTCAACTGGAATGAGGGGTTCAGTTCCTTTGTCTTCTCATAACCCTATATTTTCCATGTCTTTCTTTTTTTTAAAAATTATTTTATGTGTGAAAAGTTCCTGTACCCTATGAGCCTCTTCAATGACACAATAATCCAAATCAGACCAAATCAAACCGAATTAGAAAAGGCCCAGGTTTAATGGGTAAAATGTTCATGGATGATTTTTTTGGCCTTCCAGAGAGATGTGGGGGCAGTTTAAATGCCCTGTGGGAGTGGTCTTGAGCATCTCTGGGGAGGGATCATCATTTGGCAGGCTTTCTGAGATATAGCAGGGTATGGAGAGAGATAGGGGACCGGGCTTGGGTGGAACTTCCACTAGAACCTTCCAGACTCTTTGGGTGTATGGATGTCAGAGGCCGGGGTGCAGCTTTCACCAGAACATCATGATGAGTGTTTTGTCCATATATGTGTGTGCCTGGTTCCCTGGGATTCATTGGGACTGGCGTTTCAGATGGCTGTGAGTCTCCACGTGGGAACTAGGAACTGAACCTGGGTCTTTTGAAAGAGCAGCAGCGTTCTTAACCTCTCTGAGCTGTGCCTTGTGTCTTTCTATTCTGCCTCACAATGACAGCCATGTCAAGCAAGACTTTTAGAAAATTATCCAGGGACTACAGCCAGTAGAACATGCTATGCATTGATTTGGTTCTTGCCATCATAGACTGGCTTCTGTGGTGTGGCCTACTGGGGATCAGAGGCTGAAGTAGCAGCAACAGGAACTTCCATGAAGCATCCCTGGGCTGGTCAGGATGAGTTGGCCTAGCTCAGGATTGGTCTAGTTTTAGGATGGGGGTGTGGTATGTGTTAGAGAGATGTATCTCGCTCAAGACTACAAGAAAGCTGGTGTTCTGATGAATGTAACCATGTCTCAGTAATATCGACTGGATTGTAGCTAAGCTTGCTTCATGGAAAGGCTTGCTTGCTTTCTGCATAGTGTGCGATATCATTTGTAATGAGCTGGAATGGAAACTTGGGATGAGCAAGGGCTGTTGGGGAGCATATTGACCGGCCTGCCTTTGGTCCCTTCCTTCCTTCCTTCCTTCCTTCCTTCCTTCCTTCCTTCCTTCCTTCCTCCCTCCCTCCCTCCCTCCCTCCCTCCCTCCCTTCCTCCCTCCTTTTCTCCATCCCTTACCCCTCTCTCTTTTAATCTCTCCCTCCCTCTTTCCTTCCCTCTCTTCCTGCCCGGTGTTTGGTAGAGGTATCAAATTGATGTTCTTTTGGGTGTGTGTGTATTGGGCTAGAGCCCAGGGTTTGGCATATGCTAGGCAGTTCCTCTGCCTCAGCTTCATCCCCACCCCATTTTCAGCATTTCTTTAATGTTTTAGGGTCAACTCTCATGTTGGAATACACCCAAATCTAATTCCCCAGCTCCCCAAATATGTTTCTCTGCAAGATTTTTGCAGATAAGAAAATGATATCATGGTCACTCCTCAGCCTCATCCATGAAACTCATTCTGATCCAAGACCCCCCCTCCCTCCACACCAATAATTAGAACCCAGGACTTTACATATGCTAGACAAGGGCTCTTCTGAGCCACGGCCCCAGAAGCTAGCAGTGGACTCCAGGCTGGCACTCCACTATCAAGACATATCTTCAGATTCTTCTTGGATGGTTCTAGGCAGGTGCTATGTGTACTGAGCCGTGGCGTGCCCTTGAGTTAAGAACTTCTGGTTTAGTTAGGTTCTTATCTTGTACACGTGAGGAGAGAGACATAAATCCCCAAAGCTTTGCTCAGGGTCACTCAGGTGGCCAGCGGCAACACTGGTGCCAGTCACCCATGGCTACTTAGTCAGAACTGGATGTGCGCATGTGAGAAGAATGTAGAGTTGAGCCCCATTTTCCTCATCTGTAAAGTGGGGATAATAACACCGAGGCTGGAGCCAGCTCTCCGTGAGCACTAAGTGGAGGAGCCTGCGATGAAAACTAAAACCTGCTGTCTGTGTCTTGCAGTGAGGATAGAATCTGGGGTAAAGGGGGCTAAGGGTTGAATTGCCCGAGTTGAGAGGACTGGTAGCTGGTGTGACGAGATAAGAGGAGGGAGAGAGCTCTAGGCCAGCCGTGACAGGCCGGCTGCCTCTGAGTCCCCACAGCCCTTGAGAGACTTATAAGGAGACTACTCCACATTACCTATGGGCAAGGAGCTGAATGGAAACAACCAGGAAGATAGCTGCACATCTTCGTGGCTGTGACTTCTCTGCATGGTAAGCCGACAGGGGCATCATGTAAGTGTGAGAACAAAGAGCATTAGAGACATGTGCAAGTGTGGAAGTAGCAATGCCAGCCAGTGACTGAGCAGCTCAGAGTCGTGCTCAGTGCTGACAGACGGGCTTTCAGCCGGCCCTAGCTGGGCGGGTAGCACACCCACAGTGCACAGTCATCTCCTTGCGTGTGCACAGAGCACTTGAGCCCTGCGTTGGCTCAGTTCAGAGAACTTACCAATCTCACAACTGTTACCTCAGCTGCTGCTCGCTTTGCTACCAACCTATAAAAATCTAGACAGGAAAGTTCAATGGTTCCTCTCTCTCTCTCTCTCTCTCTCTCTCTCTCTCTCTCTCTCTCGGAAACTGTTGCTGCACTCGGAAGTTTGTTTCATTTTTTTCTTAATTTCTCACCCTTCCTCCATTTCTTAGTTTTCTGTAATTCTATTATTTATTTAGTTAGTTATTTATAGACAGGGTCCCCCCCCTCCCCTCCTTCTACTTCTGGCTGGCCTGTAACTTACTGTGTAGACCAAGTTGGCCTCAAGCTCATAGATATCGGCCTGCCTCTACCTCCAGAGTGCTGGGATTAAAGAGGCGCGACACCACACCAGTCTGTAATCCTCTTCATAAATCTCAAGTCTGCCTTGTAGACTCATCTTTAGGCGTTATGCGGAGAGACAACAAACTTAGGCAAAACCTCAAGTCGAGCTTTGGTGATTGCTGCTGAGTGCCAGGCTCCTTAAGTCTTCAGGTTAAACATTGCCAGGCTGCGAAAGCCCCTGCCAGACCCCACAGCTACAGTGCCTACTCCGTGGAAATTCCATGCAGATTAAGATAAAACATGTAGAATAGAATTAATTCTTCAGTAAATCCTTACTTCCACCAGTCAAGGTCATTTACTTTTTTAATAAAATAAAAATAAAATAATAAAAAAATAATAATGACAAACAATAACAAAAAGGGTTTTCCTTTTATTGCCCAGACTGATCTTGAACTCTTGGGCTCAAATGATCCTCCTGCCTCAGCGCTGTAGTACCTGGAACTATGGGTCCACCACATTTGTGAGTGTTTTTGCTTTAATGTATGTCTGTGCACCATGTGAGCAGGTGGTCAGATTCTTTGGGTTCCCTTGGTTGCTGTCAGTTAGGAACTGAATCCATATTATTCGACAGAGTGGTCAATGTAGGTTCCTGTATTTTAAAATTTTAAAACTTGGAGACACAAATTAATTCCTGTAGAAACTACAGTGTAGTGCAAGTGGAGGTCTGAATTAAAGAACTCCTGCCACCTAGTGGTTCTATGCGGAATAACATGGACTTTTAAATTTTTCCTTTATTATTATTATTATTATTATTATTATTATTATTGATGTTGTTGTTATATTACAAATTTTTACCTCCTCCCCTCCTCCCATTTCCCTCCCCCTCCCCACATTCTCCATTCCCCTCCCTCTCCAGCCCAAAGAGCAGTCACGGTTCCCACAAAGCCAGTACATACAGTAGAATAAAAACCCAGTACCATTGTCCTTGGCTTCTCAGTCAGCCCTCCTCGTCAGCAACGTTCAGAGAGTCCGGTTTGATCACATGCTCCATCAGTCCCAGTCCAGTTGGCCTTGGTGAGTTCCCATTAGATCAGTCCCATTGTCTCGGTGAATGGACGCACCCCTCACGGTCCTGACTTCAAAACTGTCTCGTGTATCCCAGTCTGATTTCCAACTCATTATAGAGTCAAGGATACTGTTGAAGTCTCAGCCCCTGCCTTCACACTTCAGTGCTGTTGCAGATAAACCTTACACCCAGTCTCTGCAATCAAGCTGGAACCTAGGACTTTGTGCAAGCTAGGGAAGTGCTCTGGTGGCCGAGCTACAATCCCAGACGGAATAACAAATGGTGGCATGGAAAGGATGGAACCCAGGGCTTCCTGCGTTTTGTGCATCTGGACCGTATCCCTATCTCTAATGCATCATTGATGTTTTCTCAACTGAGCATGGCTGGTGGAGCTAAAGCCTTATTGTGTGTAAGGGCATCTGTATGAGGGCTGTGGGTGTATATGTGTGTATACTGGCACATGTGGACCATGGTGAGCCTGCGGAAATCAGAGGACACCTCTCTAACCATGTATGTTCCAGAAGTTTCATTCAGGTGGTCAGGCTTGGAGACAAGTGTCTTCACCAGAAGAGGCCCTCTTCGTGTTATACTTTTGAGGCAAGGTCTCTCTCTGGATCTAGAGCTCACTGATTGGCTAGACTGGCTGGCCAATGAGCTCTGAAGATTCTTCTGCCTCCACTCCCTCAGCTCCGTGCATATAGACTTGTACTACCACACCTGATTTTAAAATGTACTCAACCCATCCCCCAACTCTTCCCAGATCCATCCTCTCCATTATCACCACCTCACCCACATACTTCCAGCGCTCATTATTTTTTTCCTTTTCTTCCTCTTCGTCTTTCTATTTGTCTTCCTTCTCCTCCCCTTTTCTTCTTCCATCTAGTTCTATTTGTATTGCCCATGTACTGGGTATGAGGCCTGCCTTTAAATATGGTTGGCCCAGCAGGAGAAAAGCCCTCTCTTGGCAGTTGCCGATGCCTGAGTAGTCCTCAGGAGTGGGATTTTGTGCCCAACTCCCCATTTTCCTGGCTTGAGTTTATACAGATCTTGTGCATTCTGTCATAGTCATCATTACTTTATATGTGCAACTGTCCTGTTGTGTCCCCAATGCTCTTTCCTTGTAGTATCTTTCCTTCTTCTTATCCACCACCCCTGCTCTTACAATCCTGCCATTACCTCTCCTCAAAGATCCCTTAGCCTTGCAGAGAATGGGTGTGATATGTACATCACATTTAGACCCCAATAGGGTCTAATGCTCTGTTCCTTATTCTCTGAATATTGACCATTGGAGGGGCTCTGTGTTAACTGTTGTCCATTACAAGCTTCTCTGTAGAGTGTTGAGTCATTCTGATCTATGGTTATAGCAATAAGTCATTAGGAGTCCTTTTCTTCTTTCTTTCTTTCTTTCTTTCTTTCTTTCTTTCTTTCTTTCTTTCTTTCTTCTTTTTGGTTTTTTTGAGACAGGGTTTCTTTGTGTATCTTTGAAGCCTATCCTGGAACTTGCTCTATAGACCAGACTGGACTCAAACTCATATAGATCTGCTTGCTTCTGTCTCCCTAGTGCTGAGATTAAAGGCATGTGCCTCCACCAGCTAGTTCTTATTTTATTTATTTTTGGTTTTTCGAGACAGGGTGTCTCTGTGGCTTTGGAGACTCCTGGAACTAGGTCTTGTAGACCAGGCTGGCCTCGAACTCACAGAGATCCGCCTGCCTCTGCCTCCCGAGTGCTGGGATTAAAGGCGTGCACTACCACTGCCCGACTTTTTTTTATTTATTTTACATACCAACCACAGTTTCCCCTCCCTCATCCCCTCCCACTCTCCCCCCACCTGCCTTCTACACCCCTCCATCTATGCCTCTTCCATCAGAAAGGGGAGGCCTCCACTGGGAGTCAACACAGCATGGCACATCAAGTTGTGTCAGAACCAAGCTTCTTCCCCTGCGTCAAGGTTGGGTGAGGCAACCCAGCATGAGGATTAGGTTCCCAAAAGCCAGCTCACATGCCAGGGACAGGTACTGATCCTACTGCTAGAAGCCCCACAAACAGACCAAGCTACACAGCTGTCACACACATGCAGAGGACCTACATCGGTCCCATGCAGGGTCCCTAACTTTTGGTTCAGAGTCGGTGAGCTCTCATGAGCTCAGCTCAGCTGTCTCTGTGGGTTCCTCATTCATAACCTTGACCCCACTGGCTCATACAATCCTTCCTTTCTCTCTTCAACAGGACTCTGGAGCTTGACTTAGTGCTTAACTGTGGATCTCTACATCTGCTTCCATCAGTCACTGGATGAGTGCTCTCTGATGACAATTAGGATAGTTACCAATCCTATTACAGTAGATGGCCAGTTCAGGCACCCTCTCCACTATTGCTAGGAGTCTTAGCTGGGGTCATCCTTGTGGATTCCTGGGAGTTTCCCTGGCACCAGGTTTCTCCCTAATGCCCAAATGCTCCCCCATTAAGACATCTCTTTCACTATTCTCCCCTGTCCCACCCCAACATGCCCAACTCAATCCCTCGTTTCCATACGTCCATTCCTCTTCCCCGGCTCCCAGTTTGCCCAGGAGATCCCTTCTATTTCCACTTCCCAGAGAAATTCATGCATCTCTCTTTGAGCCCTCCTTGTTACCTAGCTTTTTTTGGCTGTGAATTGTAGCCTTTTCATTCTTTACTTTACAGCTAATATTCACCTATAAGTGGATACATGTCATCCATGTTTATTTTTCTGCATCTGAGTTACCTCACTCAGGATGGTTTTTTCTAGTTCCACCCATTTGTCTGCAAATTTCATCATGTCATTGTTTGTTTTACTGCTGAATAATACCACTGTGTAAACGTACCACATTTTCTTTATCCAGTTTTTGGTTGAGGGGTATCTAGGTTGTTTCCAGTTCCTGGATATTAGGAGTAAAGCAGCTATGAACATAGCAAGTGTCCTTGTAGTATGATTGAACTTCCTTTGGGATATGCCCAAGATTGGTATAACTGAGTCTTGAGGTAGATTGATTTCCAACTTTCTGAGAAACTGCCATACTGATTTCCAAAGTGGCCGTACAAATTTTCACTAGGAGTCATTTTAATACTAGGTCCGTGTTGGAACACAGTCTAAGAATGGAATTCTGTGAAATTTCTTCCTTCCTTCCTTCCTTCCTTCCTTCCTTCCTTCCTTCCTTCCTTCCTTCCTGAGACAGGGTTTCTCTGTGTATCCCTGGCTGTCCTGGAACTCACTCTGTAGATGAGGCTTGCCTTAAGCTTAGAGATCCACAGGCCTCAAGCTTAGAGATCCAGTGCTGATACTAAAGGCACTGCCACCAACACTTGGATGTGTGAGATTTCTGAGTACTTGGAGAAAATTCCAAGAAAACAAGACAACAGTCTTTTGATGTCAATTTCTTCCAAACACAGAATCGTTCTTGGAATGTGTTTCCGTTTTCCTCCCAGGTGTAGCAAATGGACTGACTTTACCCCAACTGTTATTATTTATATACCTTTATGGGAAAACATGTTTTTTTCCATGTGATTTGCCTTGTGATTGAACACCTTGCTTATGTGATTCTTCTTAACCCTTGGATACTCTGAATAAAGTTGGCGATCACATGAGGCTTTAGTCCACCTCATTTTTAGGCCCCGCTCTCTCAGGTTCATGCCACTAATAGAACAGTCAGCAGATCCATGTCATAGAATGACAGCATCAGGACCAATGACCTATCTAGTTCCTGGCTCTTGGCCTCATTAACAGTGCTAGGCATGGGTTCCATCTCACGGAAAAATTTAATCAGAAAATTGTTGGCTACTCCCATAACCAGTCATGTCTTGTCAGGCTACACTTGGCTTTTTAGATGTGTATAGGTGTTACAAGGGGGGCTGCTTGTTTGTCCTGGCTGCCTGGCTAGCTTACACCTGAAATAACCATACAGAAAACTGTATTAATTAAAACACTGCTTGGCCATTAGCTCTAACTTCTTATTGGCTAACTCTTACATATTAGTTTAACCCATCTCCATTAATCTGTGTATCGCCACGTGGCAGTGGCTTAGCAGAGATTCTAACCGGTCACCGTCTCAGGTAGAGGATCCATGGCTTCTCTTGACTCTGCCCTTCTTCTTCCTAGCATTCAGTTCTGTTTTCTCCACCTACCTAAGTTCTGCCATATCAACTAGGCCAAGGCAGTTTCTTTATTCATTAACCAATGAAAGCAACACACAAACAGAAGGAACTCCTACACCTATAGGAATCTGAACTCAGGTTCTCATAATTGTATAATGGACTTTTTACTAATTTAGCTATATTTCCAGCCCCTTGTGTTGGTTTGAATGTGTGTGTGTGTGTGTGTGTGTGTGTGTTTAGGTCGTTAGTGATGAAATATCAACAATACGTGCATTCATCTATGGTTTTTAATTTGTGAATATTTTAAAAGGTTACATAAGTATTTATGCACTTACACACACACAAACAAAAACCCAAGATGGCTAAGATCAACAAAACAAGTGACAACACATGTCGGCAAGGATGCAGGATGCGGGATAAACTCATCCATTGTTGATGGGAGTAAACGTGTATAACCACCATGGAAATCAGTATAACTGCTCCTCAGGAAGATGGGAATTAACCTCCCTCAAGATCCAGCTATACCACTCTTGGGTACCCAAAGGATTTTATCCTGCCACAGAGCCACTTGTTCAACCATGTTCATTGCTGCTCTATTCAGAACAGAGAGAAATTGGAAACAGCTTGGATGTCCCCTAACAGAAGAATGGATAAAGAAAATGTAATACATGTATAAACTGAGGACATGACCCCTCCAAGGTATGGTTGAGGAAGGGTTTTATTGTAGACATGAGGGAGCATACAGCCAGAGGCATCTGGAAGAGTCCAGAGCAGGGAGAGAAAGTGGGACACTGAAAATGGCCAGCAGTCGGAACCATTTTTATTTTCAGCAGACTGAACAGGTCATGAAAGGTGAGGGGAGGAGAGTGGGAGAAGAGGAGAAAGAGACACCAAGATCAGAGGCAAGGGAGGAAGACAAAAGAGAGGACCAAGAGAACACATCGCTGAAATGGCAGAGTTTTCTAGGAAGGAGAAGTTGGGAAGGGAAGTCCATGAGTTGGAGAAGTTTGGTGTAGTAGGTTGGATGAGAGGAGCTGAGAGGAGTCATAGGTACTAAACATGGAGGCCAGTATATGCTTTGGTATGCTAATGTGAGCGACAGATAGGCACTTGTCCCTTCTGATGGATAAGGGAATGGCTCCTTTGGGAGAGGGAAGCAGGCCTGAGAATTCGGAGGAGCGGAGTTTACTTTAAACCTGCGAGTACATTTACACAATGGAGTATTGCTCAACTCTTAAAAAGATGAAATCACCTCCTCACTTGACTCCTCCTGCTCCCAGCCCCACCTGTCCCCAGTCCATCCTTGAAATCTATTCTACTTCCCCTTTCCAGGGAGATCCTTGCATTCCCCCTAATTCCACCATGTTACCTAGCCTCTCTGGGTCTGCAGATTGTAGTATGGTTATCCTTTACTTTACAGATAATATCCACTTAAGTGAGTACAGATCATTTTTGTCTTTCTGAGTCTGGGTTACCTCACTCAGGATGATTTTTCTCAAGTTCTATCCATTTGCCTGCAAATTTCATGATGTCCTTGTTTTAACAGCTAAATAATGCTCCATCGTGTAAATGTACCACACTTTTTTTAAAAATCCATTCTTCAGTTGAGGGACATCTAGGTTGTTTTCAGTTTCTGCCTATTAGGGGTAAAGCAGCTATGAACATAGTTGAACAAGTGTCCTTGTGGTATGATTGAACAATCTTTGGGTATGTGTCCAAGGTTGGTATAGCTGGGTCTTACAGTAGATTAATTCCCAGTTTTCTGAGAAACCTTTCACCTACAGTTTGTCCTACCTGCAGAGTGTTCTGGGAATGAAGCCTACAGAATAGTCATCAAAGATATCGGAGAAACTTCATCCAGCAACTGACGGGAGCAGATGCAGAGTCCCACAGCCAAACATAGGTAGAGCTCTTCGAGTCCCATTGAGTAGGGATAGGAAGGACTGGAGGAACCAGAAGGGGCAGAGACACTACAAGAACATGGCCCACAGGATCAGCTGACTGGGACTCATGGGGGATCACAGAGATCAGGGACCCTGTAGGGTTCTGACTTAGATCCTCTGCATGTACATTATGACTAAGTAGCTTGGTGTTCTTGTGGGACTCCCAACAGTGGGAACAGGGGCTGTCTCTGTCTCTGCCTGATTGTGGGACCCTTTCCCTCCTACTGGGTCACCTCATCAAGCCTTGATACAATGCTAATTGTCTGGTATTATTATAGCATATTATGCTTAGTTTGGTTGATATCTCTGGGAGGCTTGCTCTTTTCTGAGGGGAGATGGGTGTGGATTTGGGAGAGAAGGGTGTTAGTAGGGAGAGACTTGGGGGAGGCTAGGGAAGGAAAACTGTGTTTGAAATGTAATATATATGACAATAATAAAAAATTATATACCTCCCAAAAAGTTACCCTTAAAAAAAATGAAGCCTTGGGCTGGAGAGATGGCTCAGCGGTTAAGAGCATTGCCTGCTCTTCCAAAGGTCCTGAGTTCAATTCCCAGCATCCACATGGTGGCTCACAACCATCTGAAATGAGGTCTGGTGCCATCTTCTGGCCTTCAGGCATACACACAGACAGAATATTGTATACATAATAAATAAATAAGTTTAAAAAAATGAAGCCTTGAAATTCTCAGGGAAATGGATGGAACTAGAAAAAAATCAGCTTGAGTGAGGTATCCCAGATCAAGAAAGACAAATATGATATATATTCACTCATATGTGAATATTAGCTTTTAAGTCAATGGTAACCAAGCTACAATCCATAGAATCATAGAGGTTAGGTATAGAGTAAGGGACTAAGAGGAACAGATATCTCATTAGAAAAGGGAAATAGAATATATAGTCATAGATGGATGGGGAGGCAGAAGTGGGAGGAAATAGTGGGGAGGGGGAGGGAAGAAGAAAATGAGGAAGGGAATGTGGAGAGAGACAGTTAACTAAGAGCCATTTGCGGGGTACTATAAAAACCTAATACAGTAGAAGCTTCCTAAAATATATACATATATGAAGGGGATCTAAATGAAATCACCAAATAATAGGAAAGACAGAGCCTCAACTGATTATCTCTTGTCACTAAATGAAACTTTCAGTCTGGAGATTGGGTTCTATTTTATTGAGTTGTTGGATAAAGGGGTCACATGGAAATCTCTAAACAACCTAGGTTGTTGCCGAGACTAAAGGGTGCTCTCTACAAATTGACAGCAAGACCTTATTGTTGAAGACAATACCTGCACCACTGATTGAATATGAAGAAGTTGGAGTCTACATAGAGCCTTCACCCCCACATTTTAGTGACTTTGGTATAGGAAGGTACTCTGCATACTACCAAAGGAGAGATGTAAGCACCAATCCAGCCACAAAATCCCTTGATCTGTAATGGTTTCCTGCCTGCAAGATACACTAGTACAGTAATGACAAACTTGTGGGGTGACCAACCAATATCTCATTTGATATAAGGCCCACTCCATGAGAAGGGACCCATACCCGATACTGCTTGAGTGACCAAGAACCTGAGAGTAGATAGCCTAGGGACCTAGGGTAAAACCAAATACTATTAGGGTTAGGGTTAGGGTTAGGGTTAGGGTTAGGGTTTTAGGGTTAGGGTTAGGGTTAGGGTTAGGGTTAGGGGTTAGGGTTAGGGTTAGGGGTTAGGGGATAGGGTTAGGGTTAGGGTTAGGGTTAGGGTTAGGGTTAGGGGTTAGGGTTAGGGTTAGGGGTTAGGGGATAGGGTTAGGGTTAGGGTTAGGGTTAAATAAAAAGAAAAAAAAACCCAAATACTATTGTTCTAAAAAATGTAGCAATAAAATGATGCCTAATGACATCCTGCTATCCTCATAGATCAGGGCATTACTCGGCCTTCATTCTGTAGCAGATGGAAACAAATACCCATCATAAATAACAAGTTAGAATACATGCATTTATTTATTGTGTGTTTATTATTGATTATGGGTATTGTTTGTGTGACCCACAGCCAGACATTATGCAAAGTGTAAGAGACTTTGGAATATTCACATGTAAATGGAATGTCCCCATCAAATCCTCCTCTCAGGGCTCTGTGAACTCTTCAGAAAAGGAGGCAGAAAGAGTGTAAGAACCAGAGGTGATAGACGACGTCAAGAAAATAAGGCCTTCTCAGTTGACATAATCAAAGCTCATATGAGCCCACAGGGACTAAAGCAGCAAGTACAGGGCCTGCAGAGTCTGCACCAAGTCCTCTGTGTTTATAGTATAGCTTCAGGTTAGTGCTTTTTAGGAAATCCCTGAATGTGTGAATGAGTGGGTCTCTGGCTCTTGTGCCTTCTCATGGACTCTTTTCCTTCTGTCTATTTTGTTCAGTTCCAAAGTGTTAGTTTTTAAATCTTATTATCTCTTACTATCATCCCTTAGAGGACATTATGTATTCTATCGAGAGGCAGAAAAGGAGATGATCTGGATGGCAAGAGGTGGGTAAGAACTGGGAGGAGCAGAAGGGAATAGACCACAGTGAGGATATATTATGAGAGAAAATTCTATTTTCTTTTCCTTTTTTTGTCTGAACAGAGTCTCTCCATGTAAAAGTCCTGATGATCTTAGAACCTGCTTTGTTGACCAGACCGGCATTGAACTCACAAAGATCTGCCTGCTGGGATTAAAGGTGTGTGACACCATGCACCATGGCCCAACCAAAAATTAAAAAATAAGATCTACTTTCAATAAAAGGACAAAATTAAAAATCTCATTTGTTTATTCATTGTGTGTCTGTGTGTGGTGTATATGCACTTGTCTCTGGGTGCATGTGACAATGCATGAAGGCAAGAGGGGGATACTGGGTGTTCTGTTCTGCCGCTGCCATGTTGCCTTGAGACAGGGTCTCTCCCTGAAGCTGGAGCTGGGCCGGCAGCCTCAAGCCCAACCATGTCTTTCCTCCAGCACTACATCCCTGGTTCCAGGTGCTAGCAGGCATGCCTGGCATTTTACACAGGTTGTCCGGGTTTGAACTCAGCTCCTCAGGCTTGCACAGTGAGGGATCTCATCCACTTACTCATTCTCCAGATCCGTCGGTGACTTTCTGTACCCCATCCCTATAGGGGGAGCCTCTCCTCCGAAGCTGGAGGAAGACTCTGGTATGCAACCAAGAGCATCATTTCTGTCTAGAGCATCACTCTTGACTAGAGTGTCACTCCTATCTAAAGTCATTTTTTTTTCTTTTTTTCATACTGTTAGCTATTTACTTGAAAGAAAACCTATAGGACATATAATTCTGTAGTTTTAATGAACTTTTTTTCTTTTTTTATTGATTTTTATTGACCTCTACATTTTTCTCTGCTCCCCTCCTTGCATCTCCCCTCCCCCTTCAACCCTCCCCCAAGATCCCCATGCTCCCAATGTACTCAGGAGAGCTTGTCTTTTTCTACTTCCCATGTAGATTATATCTATGTAAGTCTCTCTAAGTGTCCTCATTGTTGTCTAAGTTCTCTGGGATTGTGGTTTGTAGGCTGACTTTCTTTGCTTTATGTTTAAAAACCACCTATGAGTGAGTATATGTGATAATCGTCTTTCTGGGTCTGGGTTACCTTACTCAAAATGATGTTTTCTAGTCCATCCATTTTCCTGCAAAATTCAAGATGCCGTTATTTTTTTCTGCTGTGTAGTACTCCATTGTGTAAATGTACCACATTTTCCTTATCCATTCTTCAGTCGAGGGGTATTTAGGTTGTTTCTAGGTTTTGGCTATGACAAACAAAGCTGCTATGAACATAGCTGAGCACATGTCCTTGTGGCATGATTGAGAATACCCAAAAGTAGTATTACTGGGTCTTGAAGAAGGTTGTTTCCTAATTTTCTGAGAAATCACCACACTGACATCCAAAGGAGCTGTACCAGCTTGCATTCCCACCAGCAATGCAGGAGTGTTCCCTTTTCCCCAAAACCTCTCCAGCATAAGTTGTCATCAGTGTTTTTGATCTTGGCCATTCTTACAGGTGTAAGATGGAATCTCAGAGTTGTTTTGATTTGCATTTCTCTGATGACTAAGGATGTTGAACATTTCCTTAAGTGTCTTTCAACCATTTTAGATTCCTCTATTGAGAATTCTCTGTTTAAGTCTGTATTCCATTTTTTAAAAATTGGATTATGTGTTCTTTTGATGATCAATTTCTTGAGTTCTTTGTATATTTTGGAGATCAGACCTCTGATGTGGGGTTAGTGAAGATCTTTTCCCATTCTGTAGGCTGTCATTTTGTATTGTTGACCATGTCCTTTGCTTTACAGAAGCTTTTCAGTTTCAGGAGGTCCCATTTATTAATTGTTTCTCTCAGTGTCTGTGCTGCTGGGGTTATATTTAGAAAGTGTTCTCCTGTGCCAATGTGTTCAAGTGTACTTCTCACTTTTTCTTCTATAAGGTTCAGTGTGGCTGGCTTTATGTTGAGGTCTTTGACTCGTTTGGACTTGAGTTTTCTGCATGGTGATAGATATGGATCTATTTTCATTCTTCTACATGTTGATATCTAGCTATGGCAGCACCATTTGTTAAATAGGCTTTCTTTTTTCTATTTGATATTTTTTGCTTCTTTTTCAAAAATCAGGTGTTTAAAGATGTGTGGATTAATATCCAGGTCTTCTGTTCTGTTCCCTTGGTCTTCCTGTCTGTTCTTATGCCAATACCAGGCTGTTTTCAGTACTGTAGCTCTGTAGTAGAGTTTGAAGTCAGGGATTGTGATGCCTCCAGAAGTTCTTTTATTGTACAGGATTGTTTTGGCTATCCTGGATTTTTTGCTTTTCCATATAAAGTTGACTACCGTTCCTTCAAGGTCTGTGAAGAATTTTTCTGGGATTTTGATGGGCATTGCATTGAATCTGTAGTTTGCTTTTAGTAAGATTGCCATTTTTACTATGTTAATTATGCCTACCCAAGAGCATGGGAGATCTTTCCACTTTCTGGTATCTATTTCAATTTCTTTCTTCAAAGATTTAAAGTTCTTGTCATACAAGTCTTCCACTTGTTTGGTTAGAGTTACTCTGAGATATTTTATGCTATTGTGGCTATTGTGAAGGGTGTTGTTTCTCTGATTTCTTTCCCAGACCTTTTATCATCTGTGTAAGGAAGGCTACTGATTTTTTTGAGTTAATCTTGTATCCTGCTACATTACTGAAAGTGTTTATGAGTTGTAGAAGTTCCTTGGTAGAATTTTTGGTATCGCTTATGTAAACTATCATATCACCAGCAAACAGTGAGAGTTTGACTTCTTCTTTTCAGATATGTATCCCCTTGATCTCCTTTTGGTGTCTTATTGCTCTAGCTAGGACCTCAAGAACTGTATTGAATAGATATGGAGAGAGTGGACAATCTTGTCTTGTTCCTGATTTCAGTGGAATTACTGGGAGTTTCTCTCCATTTAGTTTGATGTTGGCTGTTGGCTTGCTGTATATTGCCTTTATTGTGTTTAGGTATGTTCCTTGTACCCCTGCTCTCTCCAAGACCTTTATCATGAAGGGATGTTGTATTTTGTTGATTTTCTCAAAGAATCAACTCTTTGTCTCATTGACTATTTGTATTCTTTTCTTTGTTTCTATTTTGTTGATTTCAGCTCTCAATTTGATTATTTCTTGCCATCTAGTTCTCTTAGGTGAGTTTGCTTCTTTTTGTTCTAAAGCTTTCAAATGTTCTGTTAATTCACTATTGTGGGATTTTTCCAGCTTCTTTATGTAGGCATTTAGCGCTATGAACTTGCCTTTTAACACTGCTTTCATTGTGTCCCATAAATTTGGGTATGTTGTGTGGTCATTTTCATTGAATTTTAGGAAGTCTTTAATTTCCCCCTTTATTTCTTCCTTGACGCATTGATGATTCAGGTGATCATTGTTTAATTTCCATGTGTTTGTGTGTTTTCTGGAATTAGTATTCCTGCTGACTTCTAGTTTTAAAGCATGGTTATCTGATAAGGTACATTGGGTTATTCCAATCTTTTTGTATTTGTTGAGGTTTGTTTTGTTACCAAGTATGTGGTCAATTTTTGAGAAGGCTCCATGAGTTGTTGAGAAAAAGGTATATCCTTTTCTGTTTGGATGGAATATTCTATAGATGTCTGTTAAGTCCATTTGAGTCATAACATCTTTTAGTTCTCTTATTTCTCTGTTCATTTTTTATCTGAATGACCTGTCCAGTGGTGAGCAGGGAGTGTTGAAGTCTCCCACTATTAGTGTGTGGGGTTTAATGTATGATTTAAGCCCTTAGAAGTGTTTCTTTTACATATAAGGGTGCCCTCTATTTGGGGCATAGATGTTCAGTATTGAGATTTCCTCTTGATAGATTTTTCCTGTGACTAATATGAAATGACCTTCTTTGTCCCTTTTGACTGATTTTAGCTTGAGGTCTATTTTGTTAGATATTAGGATAGCTACCCCCACTTGTTTCTTAGGTCCATTTGATTGGAATATTTTTTCGAAACCCTTTACTCTGAGATGATGTCTGCCTTTGAGGTTGAGATGTGTTTCTTGTATGCAGAAGAAGGATGGATTCTGTTTTCATATCCAGTCTGTTAGCCTGTGCCTTTTTATAGGTGAATTGAGTCCATTTACATTAAGAGATATTAATGACCAGTGATTACTATCTTCTGTTAATTTAGTTTTCACTGTTGGTGATGTTAATTTGTGCGTTTTCCCCTTCTTTGGGATTTGCTGCTATGAGACCATCAATTATCTGTGTTTTTGTTTGTGTAGCCCACTTCCTTGGGTTAGAGTTTTCCTTCTAGTATTTTGTATAGGGCTGGGTTTGTGGCTAGGTATTGGTAAAATCTAGTTTTGTCATGGAATATCTTATTTTGTCCTTCTATGGTGATTAATTGTTTTGCTGGGTATAGTAGTCTGGACTGGCATTCGTGGTCTCTTAATGTATGCACAATGCTTGACCACGACCTTCTAGCTTTCATTGTCTCCAATGAGAAGTGGGGTATAATTCTGATAGGGCTACCTTATGGTACTTGGCTTTTTTTCTTTGCAGCTTTTAATATTCTTTCTTTACTCTCTATGTTTATGTTTTGATTATTATGTGGCCAGAGGATTTTTTTTTTGGATCAAGTCTATTTGGTGTTTTGTAAGCTTCTTGTATCTTCATAGACATATCTTTCTTCAGGTTGGGAAAGTTTTCTTCTATGATTTTGTTGAATATATTTTCTGTGCTTTTGAGTTGAACTTCTTCTTCTATACCTATTATTTTTAGATTTGGCCTTTTCATGGTGTCCCATCTTTCCTGGATATTTTGGGTTAAGCTTTTGTTAGATTTAATGTTTTCTTTAACTGATATTTCTTCTATTGTATCTTCAGCATTTGAGATTCTCTCTTCCATCTCTTGTATTCTGCTGTACATGCTTGTGTTTGTGGTTCCTGATCGTTTTCTCATGATTTCTGTTTCTATAATTTTCTTGGCTTGTGTTTTCTTTATTGTCTCTATTTCAGTTTTCAAGTCTTGAATAGTTTCTTTCATATGTTTGATTTCTTTTTTTCTTTTCTCAGTTTTCTTTAAGGGATTTGTTGATTTCTTCCAATTTTTTTGTTTGTCTTTTCCTCCATTTCTTTAAGGGAATTTCTCATTTCCTCTTTAAGAGTTTCAAACGTTCTCTTAAAGTTATTTTTTAGGTCATTTTTCTTCTGCTTCATCTATATTTGATTGTTCATGTCTTGCTCTTGTAGGGTCTTTAGGTTTTACTGGTGTTGTGTTACTCTTTGTGGTGTTGCATGTGTTTTTACCATTTTTACTCATCTTTTCCTCTAATGGATGGGGCTATCTGAGATTCTGTTGAATAATCTTCTAGGTGCCAGTATATCCAAAGCTCAGATGGTTGTTCCTTGTGGTACAGTCAGTGCCATAGTTCTAGTTACCCTGTTGGTTATTCTGTGATCCTGGAGATAGCTCAGCACTCCTGGGCTTTGCTCTGCTCCCTTGGAGTTTGCTGTCTCCAGCAGCCTACTTTGGTCTAGGTTACCGGCTTTGACCTGTTTCTTTAAATCCTGGTCTGGCTCCTCACCCTCCCCCCCAGTAGAAGTCCCTGGTTTGGAGTTGGTCCTGCAAAGGTTTCTCACTCTGGTTAACTGCCTTGAAGTTCCCAGGCTTGGGTGCACTCAGAACTGCAGAGGGGCTGGCTCAGGCTAACTCCTTCAGAGTTCCCAGACTCATGCTGGAACCCACAGAGGTTCCAGGTTTCTGCCTATTCCCTTTGATGTCCCAGACCAATTCCGGGACCTACAGAGGTCCTGTCTCAGGCTTACTCCCTCTGAGGTTCCAGGTAATGCCTGGCCCTGCAGAGATTTCTGGTTCCTGCCTACTCCCTTGGAGGTCCCAGATTCATGCCTAGACTGGCAGAGGTCCTGGCTCAGACCTAGTTCCTGGGAGATCCTAGACTCACGCCCAGACCCACAGGGGTCCTGGCTTAGGTCTACTCCCTTGAAGGTCCCAGATTCATGTCCGGACCCTCAGCGGTCTCTGGTTCTGGCTCACTCGCTCAGAAGTTACTCCCCTATACCTGTTCTGGTGAAGATCGCTGACTCTGGATCAGGTCTCTGGCTCAATCCTGATCCCTAAAGTCATTTCTATCTAGAGCATAGAGTATCACTTTTGTCTAGAGCATCACTTTGGTCTAGAGTGTCACTCCTACATAGAGCACCATTTCTGTCTAGATCAACCGTCCTTTCTAGAGAATCACTCTTTTCTAGAGCATCACTTCTGTCTATAGCATCACTATTGTCTAGAGTTATCACTTCTGTCTATAGCATCACTATTGTCTAGAGTTTCACTTATGTCTAGAGCATCACCCCTACATAGAGCATCATTTCTGTCTAGAGCATCCCTCTTTTCTAGAGCACCACTGTTGTCTAGAGCATCATTTCTGTCTAGAGCATGACTCTTGTCTAGTCTCATTTGAGGCTAAATTATCACTATCTGGGAAAATGTTCTGTAGCTAGAAACTATTCAAGGAGTGGTCTGTGTGGGAAAGCATGGGAGTGACTGTGGGATTGATACCTGCTGGGAGAGTGAAAATCAGTTTTCTCCCATAAAATGTCACTGGGTATATATCAACCACAGTCTAGGGTTGGCCCAATGCCAGGAGCAGTTGGTCAACACAAAATGGACTGCATGATTTTTGTTGTTGTTTCATTTTTGATTTGTTATTTTTGTCTTATTGTTTTTGTTTGTCTTGCTTTCATTAAAATTTTTGAGAGAGAGAGAAAGAAAGAGAGATTGAAGTTGGTTGGAAGGATCTGAGAGGAATTGGGAGAGGGGGTGAGTAAGATCAAAATACAGTTTGCAATTTTTTAAATCAAAAATTAAAAAAAGAAAAAGAAAAACACAGTGACTACTGGGACAGTAGGGACTTACATCTTTAATACTAGTACTTGGGAGAAGGAGGCAGGTGGATCTTTTCAAGGCCAGCCTGGTCTACATAATGAGTTCTACCACAGCTCAGGCTATATAACTCTTGTCTCAAAAACAAAACCCAATTTGTTTTGAAAATATTGAGTTTCTTCTCAGCTTGCTCTTGTATCTTATCCCTTAGTGCTATATTTTGAGTAGGTCCTCCATAGTCCATGTGCTGGGGCTCTAATGTCTCAGTGATGCAGTGTTGGGACTTGGGGGCTTGTGGGAGGTAATTGGGTTATGGAACAGCTATGTACTAAATAGATCAATACCTTTTCTTTTTTAAACTTTGTTAAAATTATGTATTCATTTATTTAAATTATTTAATTAACTGTGTGTGTGTGTACATGCCACATGTGTGAGTAAAGGTCTGAGATTAATATGAAGGAATCAGGAGTCTTCCCTCCCTTTACCCTGTATGTCTTAAGGTTTGAACTCAGATCACAGGTATGATGGCAAACTCTTTCCTTTGCACAGTCCTCTCAACCTGCCCTTGCCTCCTCCATACTTCCCCCTCCCCCCACAATGTTTAGTGTAGATCAGGCGTCTCACAACTGAGTTACATCCTAGCTTCAGGATTAGCACTTCTCCCATAAGAAAAATTAGCTCATTGAGATAGGCTTGTCCTTCTTCTTCCTGCTAATGTGGCAGTGAGTCTTAACCAGTAACAAATGCCCAGAAACACTACCAAAATGCTGTAGGAAATCCTTCAGCCAGAAGCCTTTAAGTTACCCACCCACTTGGGTGTGGCCTTTTATACTAGAAATGACTATGTAAAGCGTGCACTCCCTCTCTCTTTCAGCTTAATAGATAATCATCTATAATAGTCAAGCTTGTAGTCATGTTAGGTTTACTAGATATACAAAGATATATTTTAGTTAGATAGGTATTCTTCAAATCTTTCAGAGACCTTAAGAATATGGCATTTAAAAATGTTTTAAGAACTTAAGCTGTCCCTTCCCAGCTTGCACCCAGAATCCTCCCCCCCTCCCCCTGCCTCATCCTCCCGTCTTTGGGGCCACAAAATCCCACAGCTCAGCCTGTTTGGGCTCTGGGGACCTGGAATTGAGTGCACCCAGGCCGGTGGGAGGTCCCCTCCTTCATTTGACTGCCCGGAGCAAGGTAGGCCTTTGTCTGAGAGCTGCTTGGCGTGCAAGGGGACCTGACAGTCTGCAGGAGGATCCATCATTCTTTGGGGTGAGTGAGGAGTGAGTGCCCGAACCGCGGCAGCTGCCCGGAGAGGGACCACCGACTCTCCACAACTCCCCCTGCCACCAGCACACTTCCTGCTCTTCCTGCAGGGGTTATTCTCCCTGGATACTGCCTCTCTCTTCCTGTCCCTTCCCAGCTTGAACCCAGAATCCTCCCCCCCTCCCCCTGCCTCATCCTCCCATCTTTGGGGCCACAAAATCCCACAGCTCAGCCTGTTTGGGCTCTGGGGACCTGGAATTGAGTGTACCCAGGCCGGTGGGAGGTCCCCTCCTTCATTTGACTGCCCGGAGCAAGGTAGGCCTTTGTCTGAGAGCTGCTTGGCCTGCAAGGGGACCTGACAGTCTGCAGGAGGATCCATCATTCTTTGGGGTGTCCTGCTCCAGTTCTAAGGCCATCCACCCAAAGGGGTCAGACTCTGGCCTCCAGGCAGGTCTGAGGATTCCTGTGGAGGGGTGCGGGCTCCTTCAGATTGTGCTGCCAGGTTCGCTGTGTGGTATTCCATCCCGCCCTGCCCCCACCTTGGCCCTTTTGTCTGGGCTGCGACCCTGGGCTGCCTGGAATCCCTGATCCTGTGCCCTGACATTCCATCTGAACTGGTGAGTGAATGCTGTCCCTGGGGCAACCTGCCCTGGAAGAGAGCACAGACCCCCTACCCCCACTTCCCTCTGCAGGCTTGTGTCGGTTTCTCCCTTCCCTGTGTGTCTCCCAAGCTTTCCCTAGTGTTCTCAGGTGTCCTGCTCCTGTTCTAAGGCCATCCACCCAGAGGAGTCAGACCCTGGCCTCCAGGCAGGTCTGAGGATTCCTGCAAGGGAGTGTGGGCTTCTTCAGATTGTGACGCAAGGAATAGGTCCTCCTCTGCCACTGGGGAGATCCAACCAGTTTCAGTCACAGCAATTATTGGTCTAGGACACCAAACACCTCCGCGCTCCTTTTGAAGGAAGAGATGGGCAGGCGCCAATGCAGGAGCTCCTCCAACAACATGAAAGGCAACATGACATCACCACAAGCCAGACATCCCGAAACAACAAGAATTGAACACCCTACCCCAGAAGATATAGAAGAAACCAACATTAAACAGTACTTTATGAAAATAATAGAGGACCTTAAACAGGAGGTAAAAAACTTCCATAAAGAAATGGAGATGACAAACAAAAAGGTAGACGAAATAAATAAATCTCTCAAAGATACCCAAGAAAAACAAGAAAAACAAGAAAAAGCAATCAAACAGGTAAGGGAAACAGTACAAGACCTGATAAATGAAATGGAGGTATTGAAGAAAACACAATTTGAGGGACGACTGGAAATGGAAACTCTGAGTAAACGAACAGAAACTTCAGAGACAAGTATTTCCAACCGAATACAAGAGATGGAAGAAAGAATCTCGGACTCTGAAGATACTATAGAGGAAATAAACTCACAGATTAAAGAACTAAACAAATCTAACAAATTCTTAACACAAAACATTCAGGAAATCTGGGACACTATGAAAAGACCAAACCTAAGAATAATTGGGGTAGAAGAAGGAGAAGAATTACAACTCAAAGGCCCAGAAAACATATTCAACAAAATTATAGAAGAAAACTTCCCCAACCTAAAGAAGGATGTTCCTATGAAGGTACAAGAAGCCTACAGAACACCAAATAGACTGGATCAAAAGAAACCATCCCCACGCCATATAATAATCAAAACACAAAACATACAGAATAAAGAACAGATATTAAGAGCTGCAAAGGAAAAAGGTCAAGTAACATATAAAGGGAAACCTATCAGAATTACACCTGATTTCTCAATGGAAACCATGAAAGCCAGAAGAGCTTGGATAGATGTGCTACAGACACTTAGGGAACATGGATGCAAGCCTAGACTATTATACCCAGCAAAGCTTGCATTCACCATTGATGGAGAAAACAAGATATTCCAGGACAAAAACAGATTTAAACAATACGCAGCCACAAATCCAGCCTTGCAGAAAGTAATAGAAGGAAAATCACAAACCAAGGAGTCCAACAACGCCCACAATAACTCAGGCATCTAGCGACCCTTCACCAGCACAACTAGAAGAAGGGAAACACACAAACTCTACTACTAAAAATGACTGAAGTTAACAACCACTGGTCATTAATATCACTTAATATCAATGGACTCAATTCACCTATAAAAAGGCACAGGCTAAGAGACTGGATACGAAAACAGAATCCAACATTTTGCTGTTTACAAGAAACACACCTCAACCACAAAGACAGACATCTACTCAGAGTAAAGGGTTGGGAAAAGGTTTATCAAGCAAATGGCCCTAAGAAACAAGCGGGTGTGGCCATACTAATTTCCAACAAAGTTGACTTCAAACTAAAATCAATCAGAAGAGATGGAAAGGGACACTTTATACTCATAACAGGAAAAATCCATCAGAAGGAAGTCTCAATCCTGAATATCTATGCCCCTAATATAAAAGCTCCCACTTATGTAAAAGAAACACTTCTAGAACTCAAGGCAGCCATCAAACCACACACACTAATAGTTGGAGACTTCAACACTCCTCTCTCACCAATGGACAGGTCAATCAGACAGAAACCTAACAGAGAATTGAAAGACTTAATGGAGGTAATGAATCAAATGGACTTAACAGACATCTATAGAACATTCCACCCATGGAACCTTTTCGAAAATTGACCATATACTTGGTAACAAAGCAAACTTCCACAGTTACAAAAAATTATTAGTAACCACCTGTGTCTTATTGGATCACCATGGATTAAAATTAGAATTCAACAACAATGCTACCCCCAGAAAACCCACAAACTACTGACCCACACCTGGGTCAAGGAAGAAATAAAGAAAGAAATTAAAGTCTTTCTTGAATTTAATGAAAACAAAGACACAACATACTCAAACCTATGGGACACAATGAAAGCAGTGCTAAGAGGAAAGTTCATAGCACTAGGTGCCCACTTAAAGAAAACGGAGAAAGCGCTCATTGGTGACTTAACAGCACACCTGAAAGCTCTGGAAAAAAAAGAAGCAGACTCACCTAGGAGAAGTAGAAGACTGGAAATAATCAAATTGAGGGCAGAAATCAACAAAATAGAAACACAGAAAACAATCCAAAGAATCAATGAAACAAGAAGCTGGTTCTTGGAGAAAATCAACAAGATTGACAAACCCTTAGCCAAACTAATCAAACGGCAGAGGGAGAACACGCAAATTAATAAGATCAGAAATGAAAAGGGGGACATAACCACAGACACAGAGGAAATTCAGAAAATCATTAGATCTTACTACAAAAGCCTGTATGCCACAAAATTGGAAAATGTAAAAGAAATGGACAGTTTTTTAGATAAATACCATATACCAAAGTTAAACCAGGACCAGGTAAATGCTCTAAATCGTCCTGTTAGTCGCGAAGAATTAGAAACTGTTATCAGAAACCTCCCTACCAAAAAGAGCCCAGGACCAGATGGTTTCAATGCGGAATTCTACCAGAACTTCCAAGAAGACCTAATATCTATACTCCTTAAGATATTTCATAATATAGAAACACAAGAGTCACTGCCAAATTCCTTCTATGAAGCTACAGTTACCCTGATACCTAAACCACACAAAGACTCAACCAAGAAAGAGAATTACAGGCCAATCTCACTCATGAACATTGACGCAAAAATTCTCAATAAAATACTGGCAAACCGAATCCAAGAACACATTAGAAAAATTATCCATTACGATCAAGTAGGCTTCATCCCAGAGATGCAGGCTGGTTCAACATACGAAAATCTATCAATGTAATCCATCATATAAACAAACTGAAGGAAAAAAACCATATGGTCATCTCATTAGATGCTGAAAAAGCATTTGACAAAATTCAGCACCCTTTTATGATAAAGGTCTTGGAGAGATTAGGGATACAAGGGTCATTCCTAAATATAATAAAAGCTATTTACAGCAAGCCGACAGCTAACATCAAATTAAACGGAGAGAAACTCAAGGCCATCCCACTAAATTCAGGAACACGACAAGGCTGTCCACTGTCTCCTTACCTCTTCAATATAGTGCTTGAAGTTCTAGCAATAGCAATAAGACAACATAAGGGAATCAAGGGGATTCAATTTGGAAAGGAAGAAGTTAAACTTTCATTATTTGCAGATGATATGATAGTATACATAAGCGACCCCAAAAACTCCACCAAAGAACTCCTACAGCTGATAAACTCCTTCAGTAACGTGGCAGGATACAAGATCAACTCCAAAAAATCAGTCGCCCTCCTATACACAAAGGATAAGGAAGCAGAGAGGGAAATCAGAGAAGTATCACCTTTCACAATAGCCACAAATAGCATAAGATATCTGGGAGTATTGCTAACCAAGGAAGTGAAGGATTTATTTGACAAGAACTTTAAGTCTTTGAAGAAAGAAATTGAAGAGGATACCAGAAAATGGAAGGATCTCCCCTGCTCGTGGATTGGGAGGATCAACATAGTAAAAATGGCAATTCTACCAAAAGCAATCTATAGATTCAATGCAATCCCAATCAAGGTCCCATTAAAATTCTTCACAGATATTGAGAGGACAATAATCAACTTTATATGGAAAAACAAGAAACCCAGGATAGCCAAAAAAATCTTATACAGTAAAGGTTCTTCTGGAGGCATTACCATCCCTGACTTCAAACTCTATTACAAAGCTACAGTATTGAAAACGGCTTGGTATTGGCATAAAAACAGAGAAGTCGACCAAGGGAATCGTATAGAAGACCCGGATCTTAAACCACAAACCTATGAACACCTGATTTTTGATAAAGGAGCCAAAAGTACACAATGGAAGAAAGAGGGCATCTTCAACAAATGGTGTTGGCATAACTGGATGTCAACCTGTAGAAGAATGAAAGTAGATCCATATCTATCACCATGCACAAAACTCAAGTCCAAATGGATTAAAGACCTCAATATTAATTTGAACACATTGAGCTTGACAGAGGAGAAAGTGGGAAGTACTCTACAACAAATGGGCACAGGGAACCGTTTCCTGCGCATAACCCCAGCTGCACAGACATTAAGGGCAACATTGAATAAATGGGACCTCCTGAAGTTGAGCAGCTTCTGTAAAGCAAAGGACATTGTCACAAAGACACAAAGGCAGCCTACTGACTGGGAAAAGATCTTCACCAACCCTGCAACTGACAAAGGTCTGATCTCTAAAATATATAAGGAACTCAAGAGAGTAGACGGTAAAATGCCAATTAACCCAATTAAAAAATGGGGCGCTGAACTGAACAGAGAATTCTCAACAGAAGAAGTTCGAATGGCCAAAAGACACTTAAGGTCATGCTCAACCTCCCTAGCTATCAGGGAAATGCAAATCAAAACAACTTTGAGATATCATCTTACACCTGTCAGATTGGCTAAAATCCAAAACACCAATAATAACCTTTGCTGGAGAGGTTGTGGGGTAAGGGGCACACTCATCCATTGCTGGTGGGAATGCAAACTTGTGCAACCACTTTGGAAAGCAGTGTGGCGGTTTCTCAGGAAATTCGGGATCAACCTACCCCAGGACCCAGCAATTCCACTATTGGGAATCTACCCAAGAGATGCCCAATCATACAACAAAAGCATAGGCTCATCTATGTTCATAGCAGCATTATTTGTAATAGCCAGATCCTGGAGACAGCCTAGATGCCCTTCAGTGGAAGAATGGATGAAGAAACTGTGGAATATATACATGCTAGAACACTACTCAGCGGTAAAAAACAATGACATCTTGAATTTTGCAGGCAAATGGATGGAAATAGAAAACACTATTCTGAGTGAGGTAACCCAGACCCATAAAGATGAACATGGGATGTACTCACTCATATTCGGTTTCTAGCCATAATTAAAGGACATCGAGCCTATAAATTTGGGATCCTTGAGAAGATAATAAGAAGGTGAACTCCCCAAAAAAGATATAGTAATCCTCCTGGATATTGGAAGTAGACACGATCGCCAGGCAAAATTGGGAACTTGAGGGTTGGGCAAGACTGGGCCAAGGGAAGATGGGGAGAGAAAAGTGTGAAGGGGAGAGCGGGGGGAGCTCGGAGGAATGGGGTGCTTGGGATATAGGAAGGGTGGATATGAGAGCAGGGAAGCATATATCTTAATTTAAGGAGCTACCTGAGGGTTGTCAAGAGACTTGACCCTAGAGGGGTTCCCAGGTTTCCAGGGAGACGCCCCCAGTTAGTTCCTTGGGCAGCTGAGGAGAGGGAGCCTGAAAAGGCCAGTTCCTATAGCCATACTGATGAATTTCTTGCATATCACCATAGAACCTCCACCTGACGATAGATGAAGAAAATGACAGAGCCCCACCTTGGAGCACCGGACTGAGCTCCCAAGGTCCTGATGAGGAGCAGAAGGAGAGAGAACATGAGAAAGAAAGTCAGGACCGTGAGGGAACCTCCAGCTGGCGACAGATGGGGAAGGTGACTGAGCCCCACATTGGAGCACTGGACTGAGCTCCCAAGGTCCTGATGAGGAGCAGAAGGAGCGAGAACATGAGGGAGAAAGTCAGGAACAAGAGGGGTGCGTTCACTCATGGAAACGGTGGGACAGAACTAATGGGAGATCACCAACTCCAGTTGGAATGGGACTGATGGATCATGCGACCAAACCCGTCTCTCTGAGTGTGGCCAACAGCGGGGGCTGACTGAGAAGCAAAGGACAATGGCTCTGGGCTCTGATTGTTCTTCATGGACGGGCTCTGTGGGAGCCTTCTCAGCTTGGTCGATCACCTTCCTGGACCTGGGGGGAGTTGGGAGGACCTTGGTCTTAGCATAGAGTGGGGAACCCTGATGGCTCCTTGGCCTTGAGAGAGAGGGAGGGGAGGTATGGGTGGAGGGGAGGGGAGGGAAGGGGGAGAAGGAGGGGAGGGAAGGGGGAGGAGGAGGGGAGGGAGGGGGGAGGAGGAGGGAAGGAGATGGAAATTTTTAAATATAAAAAAAGAAACCATAAAAAAAATAAAAAAAAAAGAACTTAAGACTTTTCATGACAGTGAGACACATCTGCTCCTGGCAGCACCAATTACTTCAAAAGGAAGATGGGCATTGAAGAGGCTCCTTATGGAGTTTACTCACTGTTGGGCAAGAAACTACTCTTGCCAGGAATGCTTGATGTTATCCTGTGTGAGCTGGACATGGGGGACCCTCGGAGAGATGGCTGCTGAACTTGCCTATAGGTGAGATGATTGTTCAGGGTTCCTGCTTCATGAAAGAGTCTGCCAGACATTCTGCAGGACACAGAAGAAAGCAACTGATGGACTTTACCATTTCAAGGCAGAACAGATCAAATTTCCTGCTTCGTGGAAAAGTCTGCTGGATACTATGGGCTGTAGGCTGAAGAGGGATGCTCCAACAATACAGAAGAACTTTGGGTGACTGTCCAGGCAGCAAGATGTCTCTGTCAACTCTAGAGTTTTGAAAGTTACAGAGTGGCCTCCCGGCCGGCAGGTCCCAAAGAATGGAGTCTAGTTCCCCTCCAATTCCCTAAACTTGTCTGGCCATCCAGTGGGGCATCTTTCTGGCTACTAGCTTTCTTTATTTACCCCATCCCATCTTGTCCCTCTTGACACTCCTTTCCATCTGTGGGATCCTTGGATCTCCCAACTCAGCCTGCTTTGGGGCTGAGTGTCTGGGAGCCAGTGGTGAGTGTGTCCTGCCGCTGGGGCTACTTTGTACCACAACATCCTGCTCCCCTCCCAAGCCTGCCCTTTTGTCTGTGAGGTCCTTGGGACCCAGCAAGAGGCCCTGCTCCTGTACTGAGGAGATCCATCTGGAGTGGTGAGTGAGTGGCCGCCCAGCCATATAGTTCCCGGGGAATGGAGTCCAGCCCCCCTCCTATTTCCTAAACATTCCTGCCCATTTAGCGGTGCTTCTCCCTGGCTACTGACTTTCTTTATTTACCCCATCCCATCTTGCCCCCAAGCACTCCTTTTCATCTGTGGGGTCCTTAGATCCACCAGCACAGTCTACTTCAGGGCGGAGGGGATCTGAGAGCCAGCTCCAGTGCTGAGGGGACCTAAGAGAGGGCAGACCAATAAAAATCCCCAAGTACACAGTCAGCCACAGCAAAGATTGGACCAAGATGCCAAGATTCTCCTGGCCTCATTTGAAGGAAGAGATGGGCAGGTGTCAATGCAAGAATTCCTCTAACAACCTGAAAAGCAACATGACAACACCAGAATCCAGCAAACATGCAACAGGAAGACTTGAACACCCTAACCCAGAAGAAGTAGAAGAAATCAATTTTAAATGTAACATTATAAAAATGATGGAGACCCTTAAACAGGAAGTGAAAAACTCCCTTAAAGAAATGGAAGAGAAGACAAACAAAAAGTTAGAAGAAATTAATTAATCCCCCAAAGATACCCAAGAAAACCAAGAAAAAGCAATCAAACAGGTAAAGGAAACAGTTTAAGACTTGAAGACCAAAATGGAGGTGATAAAGAAAACACAAAAGGAGGGATGACTGGATATGGAAAATCTGGGTAAAAGAACAGGAACTATAGAGACAAGAATAACCAACAGAATATAAGAGATAGAAGAAAGAATCTCAGGCACTGAAGATACTATAGAGGAAATAGACTCATTGATAAAAGAAAACAGCAAATCCAACAAATTCTTAACACAAAACATCCAAGAACTCTGGGACACCATGAAAAGACCAAACCTAAGAATAATAGGGGTAGAAGAAGGAGAAAAACTCTAGCCAAAGGCCCAGAAAATATATTCAACAAAATTACAGAAGAAAACTTTCCCAATCTAAAGGGGTTATTCCTATGAAGGTATAAGAAGCTTACAGAACACCAAATAGACTAGATAAAAAAAAACCCAAAAAAACCCAAACCCATCCCCTCACCATATAATAATCAAAACACAAAACATACAGAATAAAGAAAGATTATTAAGAGCAGCAAAGGAAAAAGGTCAAGTAACTTATAAAGGTAAGCAAATCAGGCTTACACCTGACTTCTCTATGGAAACTATGAAAGCCTGAAGGTCTTGGATGTATGTGCTGCAGACACTAGAGACCATGGATGCAAGTTACTTACAATGTAATTCCTGTTTACTTATATAATATTATATCCTTCTGGAGTCTTTGATGGAGTCAAAGAATATATAGTTATAATTTTCCTTAGTTATGATGAAAGATAAAGTAGGTATAAATATTGTAAACATAATTCTTGCTTGATAACTATTTTGTTATATGTAATTTAACTATGTTAAAGTTAAAACCTTTTTTATTTAAACAGAAAAGGGGAGGTGATGTCGGATTCCCCCTCTGTATGCTGTGAAAACCATTGGTTAATAAAGAAACTATTAGGCCTGCACTGTGTAGAATATAGTTAGGTGGGGAAAACTAAACTGAATGCTGGGAGAAAGAAGGCAGAGTCAGGAGAAGCCAAGTAGCCTCTCTGGAGACAGATGCCAGAACTTTACCTGGTAAGCCACAGCCACATGGTGATACACAGATTACTAGAAATGGATTAAATTAAAATGTAAGAGTTAGCAAGTAAGAAGCTAGAGCTAATGGACCAAGCAGTGATTTAATTAATACAGCTTTTGTGTGGTTATTTTGGTTCTGGGTGGCAGGGACTAACAAGCAGTAGCCTCCTACTACACCAAAATAAACTTTTTTAAAAAAGACATTACCCCACCTTGTATATTATGTTGTAGTCATATAAAACAAATGAAATGGGGATGGAGATGCAGTGCAGATCAGGACCCTGAGTTTCATGCTCTGCATTGAGTGGATAGAGGGGAAAATTCATTAGTAAAAAATGCAGTTCCCTGTAGTGCCCACCAGGAGTAGCTGTTCATAAATAAACCCTCCTGTGATCTCAGCATTTCATCCTTGGCCTTCAAGTGTTCATCCTCTGGGCCATGTGGGGGCACTTATGCCCCACACCTCAGATAGGGTTCTCAACTTTCCTAATGCTGTGACCCTTTAATACAGTTCCTCATGTTGTGATGACCCCCAACCATAGAATTATTTCGTTGTTACTTCATAACTGTAATTTTGCTACTGTTGTAAATCATAATATAAATATCTGATATGCAGACACCAGGAAAGTGTTGTTTGATCCTAAAGGGGTTGAGACACACAGTTTGAAAACCCCTGCTCTAACTAATAACAGGGGTCCTCAGATCTCTCTCTGATCACTGTTAAATACTAAAATTATTATTTTTGAGACCGTGTCTCACTATGCAGTCCTGACTGGCCTTGAACTCTCAAAGGTCTGCTTATCTCTGCCTCCTGAGTGCTGGAATTAAAAGAGTGCACCATCATGCCTGGATACAATTATGTTTATTATTATAAACATAATTATAATTATGTATGTGTGTGTGTGTGTGTGTGTGTGTGTGTGTGTGTGTGTGTGTGTGCATTGGTGCGCCAATTCAGACATTTCTGTGTGGAAGTTAGGTGTGTTGGTCAGGTGTTTGAAAACATAGTCTTTTGCTTGTTTTTCTTTTTATTATGTATGTCAGGCAGAGTGGGTAATTCTGTCTTCATTTCCCATCTCTGCGTAGGAGTTTTGGATTAAAGATGCCTGGACTGTCACGTCTGGAATTACGTGGGCTCTGGGGTCACCTCCCAGATCTTCTCTCCTGACTATTAGATCTTCTTGCCATTTCCTGCAGGCCACAGGGAGAACTGATACTGTATTTAAAGACGTGAACTCAGTTTACTCTGAGTGACACATTACTTTCTTGCTTTGTATCTCAGTTTCCTCTCTTGGATAGATTGGACACTATATATATTGGAAGGTATATGCAGGGTAAGTTCAAGGCAAGCAATCAGAAATTTTGAAAGGTTGGGGTTGTTTGGTAGAGTGCTTGCCTAGTGGGCATAAAGTCCTGAGTTTTATCCCTTGCATGGAACACATCAGGTATGTCCTGTCATCCACAGGAAAACAAACAGGCAATCAAACAAATACACAAACCTAGAAATTCTGAAAGACACTGGGGTGGAATAGAGGATGTCTCAGTTGGAAACAGAAAAGGGGCTCTGTCTTTTTCCTTAAGATTCTTCTAAGAGTCCTGTGTGGTTGAGATGAGTCTCTAGCTTTAGGCAGTCCTGAAAGGTTAAACCAGTATCTCTCCTTCCACAAGCATGTGCTTCCGGAACCCTCCCACAGACACCAGGTAGGGGACAACCCTGGCAGGAAAGTCACCAGCTTTGGGCTGGGGCTCGGGGTGTCTCCTTTGACGTAGGCACCAGTGACTACCACAAAGTGTGAAAGTCTTTGCATGGCTGAAGTGGCTCATACCAGATTCACAGGGGAAGCGGTGACCAGGCTGAGGTGAGTACAGAGCCCACGGACTAGACAGGGTGGTCAGTCTGCAGTGGGGTGGGACTTGGGGGACGCACATGCTCTCCCTCACCCCAACTCTGGCTTCACCATTCCCTGGTTTGGGCTCATTTTCCTTCAGTTCTCTGTGCTTTTTTCTCCCATACTCTCTGGGTTTGGGTACTTTTGGCTCTTAGAATTTCCTCCTCATTTTTATATCTCTTTCGTAGGCTCTCAAAATTTCTCTCTCCCTGCCTCCATCTCTCTCTCTAGGTTTTAGAGACTGGTGGGTCTGTTAGTTTCTCCCTACATCTAACTGACTCTGTCTCTGGGTCTCTATCTTTTTCTGGATTTCTTGTTGTATATCCCTATCTAATTGTGCCTGTCTCTCCCTATTCTCTGCCTCTGTCACTGTCTTTGATGTTCCAGAAAACCCTTGACACTGGTTTGCAGTGGTGAACACAGGCTCACCATTAACTTCTTAGATTATGTTGCTTTGATACATCAGTGTCCCAAGAAGGAGAACATTCAGCCCACAGCCTGGTTTTTTTCCATAGGCTACCCCCCCTACACTTCCTTCCCCTCAGCCCACCTTTTCCTCATCCCTCCTTCCCCTCAGCCCACCTTCCCCTCATCCCTCCTTCCCCTCATCCCACCTTCCCCTCATCCCACCTTCCCTCAGCCCTCCTTCTCCTCATCCCACCTTCCCCTCAGCCCACCTTCTCCTCATCCCACCTTCTCCTCATCCCACCTTCCCCCAGCCCACCTCTCCTTAGCCCACCTTCTCCTCAGCCCACCTTCCCCTCAGCCCACCTTCTCCTCAGCCCACCTCTCCTCAGCCACCATTCTCCCCACAACCAATCTCCTCCCTGTAGTCCAGTTTTCCCAACCAATCTTCCAAAGAACCCTCCTACTCTTTCCCCAAGTCCACCTTCGTCAGCCTACTTTTCTTCCAGCCAGTTTCTCCCCACAGTCTTTGCCTTGCCACTGCTCACCCTGCACTTTCTCAGAGGACAGCTGGCCTTTCATCTTGCGTCTTTGCTTCTCCCAGACGTACAGCTCCCACACTCAGCCCTCTACACAGAGAGGCTGCACTTGCCTCAGGCTCACCACCAGCAGCTTTAGTAACTGCAACGAGCAGCGGAGCAAGCCTTGGTGCTGGGCAGCTCTGCAAACACCAGGGTCCCTGGTCCTTTTGTGCGCTTGGTCATGGCTGGGGTGAGGGCAGTGGGGCCCTGGAGGACTCTGGAGGGTGTGTGTGTGTGCACCACAGCATAGCACACACGAGGAGGCCAGGTGACAGCTTACAGGAGTTATCTCTCTCCTCTCATCATCTGGGGCTCAGGAACTGGACTCACTTCCTCCCCCTCCTTTCTCTTCCATACCTTCTCCTCTCCTCTCCTAATTCTCTTCTTCCCATTTGCCGTTTGGGAAGGCAAGTGTGTATGTGTACCATGGTGAGTGTGTATGTGTACCCTGGCACATGTGCAGATAGAGGTTAGAGGTGAGTCTCAGGTGTTAGCTCTTGTCTTCCATCTTGTTTGAGGCAGCCCCCTCCCCTCGCCGCATGCCAGATAGAAGGCCTGTGCACTGCTGGGTTTCTTTTCCCCCTACTTCTCAACTTCATATAAGAACACTGGAATTACAGATCCCCACCATGACTCCTGGCTTTTGTGTGGGTGCTGAGGATTCAGACTCAGGGCATTATGCTTGTGCGACAGTGCTTTTAGCCACACATTTTCACTGGGCCGTTTATGAAGCTGGTGTGGTGGTGCATGCCTGTGGTCCCAGAACTGGGTGGAGGAGGCAATGTGTGAGGCCGATGGTGCCGTCTGTATCTGACCTGAAGCTGCACCCAGAAAATCCTTCTTTAGTTTAAATTTTTAGATTTATTTTATTTTATGTGTATGGGTGTTTTGGCTGTATGTCTGTCCACCACATCTGTGCATGGGGCCCTTGGTAGTTAGAAGAGATTGTTGGAATCCCCTGGAACTGGAGTAACAGATGGTTGTGAGTTATATGTAGGTGCTGGGAACTGATCCTGGTTCCTCTGTAAGAGTAAAAAGTGGCCGGGCAGTGGTGGTGCACGCCTTTAATCCCAGAACTCGGGAGGCAGAAGCAGGCGGATCTCTGTGAGTTTGAGGCCAGCCTGGTCTACAAGAGCTAGTTCCAGGACAGGCTCCAAAGCTACAGAGACCCGTGGAATCTTAACAATATGGTTGCCTAAATGAGAGTGCACAGCGACGATGCCAGTTTACATCCCAGTTGGATGAGGGGTTTCCCAAGGCACACTCTTAAATGAAGGGCTACGGGCAATTACTGATTGCTAAGAGAGGGAGAATAGGCCCTTCTTAGGGCAAGTCTGATAGGTTTTCCAATGCTAAGTGGTTAGTCATAAAGACATGTACGTATGAGCAACAGTAAATGGGCTCAGAAAGCTGTGTTCACACACACACACACACACACACACACACACACACACACACTAATAATTAAGTAAGAGGTCATTCATTTGAGATGGAGTTGGGGGGCATGGGAAGAGGTAAATAGGAGAGAGGGCTGAATGGAAATGATGTAAATACAGCACTCATAGATGAAATTCTGAAGAATATTAAAAAATATGAAGGATAACAAGATTTAGGCCATCCTGGGCTATATAGTGGGAGTTTATGTCAAATGCAATTAAAATAACAACAACCCCCCACATTCACTGAGAAAGCTTGATGTGACCACCATTTGGCTGTAGCCTGGGCCCTGTGCCAGCAGGCGGAAGAGGTGGGAACTCTCCACTGCTCATATTTGGAATGGAAGTCATTGGCTTGGGTGGAGCAAAAAAGTTGGTTATTTGAGAGAAATGTGCGGCCTGGGCTTGCTTCCTAGACTCCAAGGATGACTGAGGAGTGTGCAAGGTGAAGCAGACCCCCAAGTCTATGTAAGTAAAAGGGGTTTTGTTTGTTTATTTGGTTTGTTTTTGAAAAGAAAGGCTGTTATACATACCGTGAAAGGGGACCAGCCAAGCTGTTGTCAGAGTGGAGAGCATTCCCAACAGGTTCTGAGGCAGAACTGTGCCTACATGCAGGAAGTGCAGCTACTCTCCCATGTGGAACATGTGTTTCATGCTTGGAACAGAGTGAGCAAGGGAAGAGCAGGAAAGCAAGCTACAGCATCCTCCTCCTCTCTTTCTCTTTTCCTCTCCCTCCGCATCCTCTCACCTTCCTCTCCTTCCTCCTTCCCTCCTCCTCCTCTATCTACTCTTCCTCTTCTTCCTTTTCCTCCTTTCCCCTTCCTCCTCCTCCTCTTTCTCCTCTTCATTTCCTTTCTTCTCTTTCCCATATCCTCCTCTTTTTCCTTCTTCTGCTCCGTGTCCTCTTACTTCTCCACTCCTTCTCCCCTCCTCCTCTTTTTTCTTCTCCTCTCTGAATCCTCTTCCTCTTCTTCCTCCTTTTCCTTCTCCAGTTTTTCCTCCTTCTTTCAGTCTCCTCTTTCTCCTCTTTGATGAAGCCAGGGCTTTGTGCATTCTGGGAAACTTTACAACCATTACTTCAGATCAAGTCATCCTGGGTTCCAGCCAGGCATCCTTGGGGTATAGGCCTTTATACCTAGGTCTAGTTTATGGATTCCTTTCCTAAAGCAGGGTCTCTCTTCTGCACATTATCGATATCTGACTGAATAACACTTCATCTTGGGGGCTGTGCTGTGAATTATACAACATTTCGTGGCTGCTTTGGTCTCTTGTCACTAGACTGCTGCTGTGTCTCAAGCTGCACTAATAGATAGAGCCCTAGACACTGTCAAATGTCCCCAGGGTTAGAGTCTGAATCCTGGAGGGATGATGAGAGGCTGCTTTGGGGTTCTGGGGCAGGGTTTTCAGGGGATGAGTCTTGAGCTCTGGTGTGACCTCAGGTGAACAAGCCTCAGTGTCCTCTACTTGAAGATTGGGAGGTTGTCGTGACGTGAAGCCATGGACAAAATGGCATGGCTCCAAGGGCTGGTGACTGCCCTCATTCAGGGGATTCTCTGGCTTCCTGAGTCCACTGCACAGAAGTTCCAGGGCTTATGGGCACTGAGTCCTAACCTAGTCATTTATGCTTGGACAAGTATTATCATGCATCTACTGTATACCTGACCCTTCAATGCTGATATGGCCGGGGGAAGGCACAGCTGTTGGCAAAATGTTTACACAAACACATATAAAATGATTGTGGCTCTGAATGTAAGAAGCAGAAAAATAGGGCCAATCAGATTGCTCAGTGGGTAAAGAGACTTGCTGCCAAGTTTGGCGACCTGAGTTTGATTCCTGAGACCCTGATGCTGAAAAGAGGGATTGACTCCTACAAATTGTCCTCTGACCTTGCATGTGCCCTCCTCCCCTCAATAAAATGTCATAAAAAGAAGAAATAATTGGCATTCATCAGAGGCATCTAGTAGAGGCCCTAGATCTATCCTGAAATGTCAAGGAAAGTTTCTTAGCATTTTTTGCATTTCTTTTTTTTTTTTAAAATTAAAACAATCTTTTTTTTTTTAAAAAATTTTACATTCCAATCCCAGTTCCCTGTTCCTCCTCCCCTCCTTCTCCTCTCACCTTCCCCCACCCTTCTACCATCTGCTCCTCAGAGAGGGTAAGGCTTCCCCTCGCACAGGGAGTGAACCAAGTCTGTCACATCATGGTGAGGCAGGACCAAGGCCCTCCCCTCTGTATCTAGGCTGAACAAGATATCCCTCCATAGGGAATGCACTGCAAAAAGCCAGTTCAGTGACCTCACAGACTGCCCAAGTCATGCAACTGCCACCCACATTGAGAGGGCCTAGTGTGGTCCTATTCAGGTTCCCCAGCTGTCAGTCCAGAGACAGTGAGCTCCCACTAGCTCAGGTCAGATGTTTCTGTGCGTTTCCCCATCATGGTCTTGACCCCTTTGCTCATATTATTGCTCCTCTCTCTCTTCGACTGGACTCCTGGAGCTCAGTTCAGTGCTTAGCTGTGGATCCCAGCATCTGCTTCCATCAGTTACTAGATTAAGGTTCTATGATGACAATTAAGGTAGTCATCAATCTGATACAGGGGAAGGTCAGTTCAGGCACCCTCTCCACTATTGCTTTGAGTCTTAGATGGGGTCATCCTTGTGGATTCCTGGGAATTTCCCTAGTGCCAGGTTTCTCGCTAAGCCCATAATGGTTCCCTCAATCAAGATATCTCTTCTTGTTCTCCCTGTCTGCCCTATCCACAACTTGACTATTCTGTTCCCATATGTTCTCCTCCTCTTCCCCTTCTCTTCTCCTCCTTTTCCCCTTTCATCATGCTCCCAATTTACTCAGGAGATCTTGTCTATTTCTTCTTTCTAGGGGGACCCATATATGTCTCTCTTAGTGTTTTCCTTGTTACCTAGCTTCTCTGGAGTCGTGGACAATAGGCTGGTTATCCTTTGCTTTATGTCTAATCCCCACTTATGAGTGAGTACTTAGCAAAATTGTTACAAGAAACTGGGAATAGGGGATTAAAGGAAGGAAGGAAGAGCATTGCAGGCTTTGTGGCAGCATGTGCAAAGGCCCTTGGGTTGTTTTTCTTTGTTTGTTTTGTTTTGCTGAGACAAGGTTTCTCTGTGTAGTTCTGGCTTCCCTGGAACTCACTCTAGGCTGGTTTTGAATTCAGAGATCTGACTGTCTCTGCCTCTGGAGGGCTGGATTACATATGTGGGCCAGCATGGGCTAGCAAAGACTCTGTGTGACTTTCAATGCTGGGACAGGTGGAGGGGGAGCCGGATGGGTGGTTCATGGCCAGAATTATCTCCATCTGATTTCTGGGGCCTCATGTGTGGGGTGAAGGGTTTTACACAGGAAAGTGACCCAATCTGATTGCATGTACAAGATCCCTCTGCAGATAGAGGCCTGCAAGCTGCTGAATACAGGCGGTGCCAGGCACAAAAAAATGTCTCAGATGATGTGAGGGGCATGGAGGGGGATGGTCACAGAGTCCAGGTCCTGTTCTCCGACACTCCTGGTACACAGCTAGTCTTTTCTGCAAGAATGATGATTTCTTTTTGCCCCCAGGCCTCTGATGAGGGTTGCGAAAAAAAGATATGCTTGTTTTGAGCATCATTTTTGAAGATGAGGAAGAAAGGAACATGGCTCCAAGGGCTGGAGGTTACACTCACTCAGGGAACTCTCTGGCCCACTGAGTCCATTTCACAGTAGGGAAGTTGAGATCCTAGGACTCTATGGGCACTGAGACCTGACCTACATACAGTATGACCACTTATTTAACCCCATAGGAAGACTCAGGGAAGCTGTATTATGGTCTTGAAAGTACTCTGGGGAAATTGCTTCCAGATCTGGCCTGACTTTAGGTGTAAGAGAATTCTAGCTGACTGTTCCAATCCAGATGCAGCTAACTGTGTGACTCTGATCATGTGAGTCATGGGCCTCTCGTGGCCTCTTTTTGTGTCCTAGGTTTGCTGTGAGAACCAAGTAATATTCCCATCTACCCTCTTGCTCACTCATTCATTCAATAGTTATTGGCATTTGTGTGCCAGTTACTCTGAGGGCACAGGGGAGCCAGCCTTGCCCTCAGAGTCTAGAGTTCTGATGACAGAGAGCAACATTAAATAGCTATGTCAGTAATTCACTTACACTGTAACAAAAACAAGGCACAATCCTCTGCTTACAGATGAGCAGCATTCCTTTGTGTATACACACTATACTTTCTTTTATTACTGTATATTCATTGTGCAAAATAATGGGTTTCAAAAATCACGTGTGATGGTGCATGCCTGTAACACAAGCACTCAGGAGGAAGAAACAGGAGTATCAGGAATTCTCACTGTCAGATGCATAGTGAGTTTGGAGCTAGCCTGGGCTACCTCTGTCAAAACAAAGCAAAGCAAAGCAAAACAAATGCCAGAGAGATGGCTTGGTGGGTGAAGGTGTTGGCCAAGCACAAGTCTAATGCAACCTGAGTTTCATCCTCAAAACTCACCTACAGGTGGAAGGACAGAACCAACTCCAAAAAATGGTACTCTGACCCCCACAAGCATAATATGCCCCCTTCCCCTGCCCCACACATAATAAAAAATTAGAAGCAAACTCAAAAGGAAACAAATCAATGGGTTTCAGTGTGAATTTTTTTTTCCAGACAGGGTTTCCCTGTAGTTTTTAGAGCCTGTCCTGGAACTATCTCTTGTAGACCAGGCTGGCCTCGAACTCAGAGATCCGCCTGCCTCTGCCTCCCGAATGCTGGGATTAAAGGCGTGCGCCACCACCGCCCGGCTTCAGCATGAAATTTGTTCACAATTAATCCTTGGATATATTTACGCCTCCCGTTGTCCTGGGTCCTCAGCCCCCCTCCTACTTTGATATCATTTATACGTCTGAGTTCAGAGACCGTGTGTGAGGAGAAGCATGCTGAACAGGTGTTTCTCTTTCTGAGTCTGGCGTATTTCTCTCCTGTGCTTCTGTGTGTGATGTGTGATGCATTCATGGAGACCAGAGGATGACCTTGACTGTCCCAGCCTGTCACTCTCTACCTTATGCAGTCGTCAGGGTCTCTTACTGATCCTGGAGCGAGGTTGGCAGCCAAAGCCCGCAGGATGTTCCTGTCTCTCCCTTGCAGTGACAGAGCTAGGAGCATGAGGTTGGGCCTAGCCATTAATGGGGGCACAGGGGGCTCAAGCTCATGATGTGGTGCTTGTCTGCCAAGCACACTTGTCTACTAAGCCATCTCCTCTGTCCCTGATTATTTCTCTGGACTTGACAATGTCTAGTTGCATCTGTTTCCTATAAATGACTGTTTTCTTTCTTTTTTATAATTTTTTTTTGTTTTTTAAACTTTTAATGATGTAAACAAAAATATACCTAAAAGCGAAGATTCTGGAAAACCCATTTGTTCTTCCCTGTCTTGTATCACTCCTTAAATTTGACCTTGGCTTCCCGCCTTGCCTTGTGTTTCAGGGCTGGGTCCCTAAAGACATCCTTGTCGACAACAGTTTTGTCCAGGGGATGTCCACAGAGTTCCTTGTGGGCATCAGGTGGTTGTAGTTATAAACCTTCACAAAGGACTTGATCTTGGATCTCATGGCGACTTTCTTCTTGCCCATGGTAGCCATCACTTTTCGGGGACAGCGGTCAATTCCAGCCACAAGGGCATGGCTGTAAGGGCGGTCTGAGGTGCCGTCATCGGTGTTCTTCATGATGACAGCTTTGCGTCCGGAGTAGCGTCCAGCCAGGACGGGGACCGCTTTCCTGGGTTTCATGAACTTGCCCCTTTTGACAGCGAGCAGCCAGTTCCCAGCAGAAAGGAAAGGAGTCTTTTTTATAAATTAATAAATACATTTATTGCTGGGTATTGTGGTATATGCCTTTAATCCCAACACTCTGGAAGCAGAGACAGAGAACTCTGTGAGTTCAAAGCCAGCCTGGTCTACACAGCCAGTTTCAGGACAGTCAGAGTGAAACATTGTTTAAAAAAAACCCACCTCCCAGTACCAAACCAAACCAAACCAAACCAAACCAGACAACACCTTGGCCTTGAACAGGCAGGAAGGCCTCAGTCTGATCTCCATTGGAAAGGTAGGTATGGGTGTTTGTGCTGTGGTTAGGTGGAGACAAGGGGATTGCTGGGACTTGTTTGCCTGCCAAGCAGAAAAACGATGTGTTGTGTGTTCTGTAACAGATGCTGGGGAAGGGATCGAGGCGGGCACCGTCCTACACACACACACACGTGTGTAGATCGAGGCGGGCACAGTCCTACACATGCACATACACGTGTAGATCGAGGAGGACACAGTCCTACACACGCATACACGTGTGTAGATCGAGGAGGACACAGTCCTACACACGCACACACGTGTGTAGATCGAGGAGGGCACCGTCCTACACATACACACACGTGTGTAGATTGAGGAGGGCACAGTCCTACACATGCACACACGTGTGTAGATTGAGGAGGGCACAGTCTTACACATGCACACACGTGTGTAGATCGAGGAGGGCACAGTCTTACACACGCACACACATGTGTAGATCGAGGAGGGCACAGTCTTACACACGCACACACGTGTGTAGATCGAGGCAGGCACAGTCCTACACACGCACACACACGTGTGTAGATCGAGGAGGGCACAGTCCTACACACGCACACACATGTGTAGATCGAGGAGGGCACAGTCCTACACACGCACACACGTGTGTAGATCGAGGCAGGCACAGTCCTACACACGCACACACACGTGTAGATCGAGACAGGCACAGTCCTACACACACACACACACACACACACACACACACACGTGTGTACATACTCACACACTACAACATTCACATGGCATTTTAAAGAAAGAAAGAAAAATAAGCTACAAAACAGCGTTTAGGGAAGACAGTTGGGCACCAGAGCACTTGCCTGAATGTGCTGGTCCTGGGTTTAAATCCCAGACTGCAACAAATACGAAACTGAATTCTCCGATGGTGGGCTGAACCCTGCCTGACTTCAGGTTAACTCTTGCACCAATCCTGTGCCCATTTAACAGGTGCAGTAACTGAGGCCCCAAGGTCACAGGCAGCGTGTCTTGTCACTGACAAGACAGGGATTGGAACCTGAGTTTGACAGGTTCCAGACACCCATGCGCACCTCCACTTCCTGCCCATGAGCTTGTTCCTGGCACTCAGGACTCCAGCTGGGTTTGTGGGCTGGGCATAGGCGGTACCAACTTCCGGCCTCTGGGTGGTTGTGGTGGTGGGGTGAAGGGCAGGGAGGGGAGAAAAGGAGGATGGGCAGGTTCAGGTCTCAAAGTGCTTTGCCTTTTCCTCTTAAATCTAAGTTCCCACAGAGACCTCTTGGTTTTAGAGATGGGGTTTTGATGAGGGCTTTTGTGAGGCCAAGGGCTCACTCATTGCGAGAGTGCAGGGCCCTGAGCTTCTCTCAAGGCTCCCTGAACCTGTGAGTGTGCAATCTTTGTGCGGCGCTGAGGCTTTTCCAGGGAATGGGTTAGGTTCTCCATGCCGTGGGAACAGCCCTTGTGGCTCCCTTATCTTCAGCTGCCTTCTGAGTCAGAAAAGATCCACACAGAACAAGGGGTCAGGGAAGGGACGGCTTTTCTGTCCATCCCTGTTTCCGTGACTGTGGCCGTGAGTCCAGTTAGACTCCAACTCCTCCTGGCATCCCTGTTGTGTAGGCAGGGAAAGTCTACCAGATCCTGAAATGTTCATCTGCATAGACACCCACCCAGCAGCCACACAGAGTGCTGTCCATTCTCCAAAGATCTCAAGACTCTGGTATTTATTCTTGTGTCTACTCAGAGATGGGGGGCACTCTCGAGGGGGGGGGGCTGACGGAACAGCTGAAGTCCACTACACTATTGGAGCCCAGTGTAGGTACTTGGGTAGCTGAGAGTTATCTGCAGCAGATGACATTTAAACTGAGATTAATTTTAAAAATTATTGATTGATTGTGTGTACACAATCAATTGATTGTGTGCACTTGTGTATGTGCATATGTGTGGAAGCTTTTCAGAATGTGCTTGTGCACATGTGTGTGTGTGTGTGTGTGTGTTGTTGCTGGGGGTCGATATCTAAGTGGAGACCAGAGGAGAATTTGCGGGACTCTGTTCTTTCCTTTACCACATGGGTCTCAGGGATTAACTCAGGTTATCAAGCTTGAGGACAAATGCCTTTACCCACTGAGCCATTTTGTCAGCCCTCAACAATGTCTCTCATTGACCTGGACCATGGCAGTTTGGCAGGACTGACTAGCCAGTAGGTTCCAGGGGTCTATAAGTGTTCACCTCTCCAATACTGGGCTAATGGATGCACATTACCAGGCTGAGATTCTAAGTGGGTGCTTACAGGTGCTCATCCTTACACAGCAGACACTGTGCCATCTCCCCGACACTGTTTCATATTTCTTAATTGATTTACTAGGAACTGATTTATATCACCACCCTCTAAGTTCCCATCTCACCACATCCTTGATAACATTGAATTTTATCAATTTTTTAAATCTCTGCCAATTTCAGTGGGAAAACTTGTTATCTCATGGTGCCAACGAATATTTCTTTTGTTTGTGAGAAGGGTGAACCAGCTTCCTACGTGATTGCTTGGTCCTGCACCTGCTGCCAGCCCCCCCCCCCCGCAGGGACTCATGTAGCCCAGGCTGGCTTGGGTCTTGCCGTGTATTGTGGATGAACTTGAACTCTTGATACTGGTTGGCTCCATCTTCTCACTGCTGGGATGGCAGGTGTGCACCACTGTGAACATGGGCTTTGCAGACGTTCCTCTTGCTCGTGTTGAGGAGTCCTCCACCCACAGGAGTTTGTGGTCATGTCCACCCCTCCCTGATTTAGCACAGAAAGCATCTGTGGCTGTTATCTAGCCGTGCAGGTGGGGAATTTGTGAGGTAGCCTACTTCCTGTCATTTGATTCATCTATTTTTTTCTCAAGGTTTTGTCCATGTAAAGTTTTAAATTTCTTTTCTGCTGGTCACTTGGTTTGTAAGGATGTCACTTTTACCTTTGCCTTTGAGTCTTTGGAGAGGGGTAGGGGATGTAGCTTAGTGAGCAGAGAGCTCACCCAGTATGCACAAAGCCCTGGATTCCAGTATCAGCACCACTTAAATTAGGTGTGGAGGTGAACACCTGTAAGCCCAGCACTGAGAAGTTGGAGGCAGGAGGAGCAGGAGCTGAAGGCGAGCCACAGCAACACAGAGCGTTTGAGGCTATCTTGAGATATGTGAGATCTTGGCTAAAAAAGGTGGTTGGGATGTAGTAGTACTTTGTCTTCGGTACCATTCGGCACACGAATAATGTCACGAAGACTACTTAATAATTATGAAAGCTTGGCCTTTAGGTTAGGCTTGTCCCTAACGAGCTCTTAGAACTGAAATTGACCTGCTTTTATTAATCTATGTTCCGTCACATGGCTTTTTTTTAAACCTCCTCACCGTTCTGTATGTCTGACTTAGTCCAAGTCTTCCCAGTGTCTCTGCTCACCTAGATTCATCTCTACTCTTCCTCTCTCTCCCTGGAAGCCCTGCCTATGCTTCTTCCTGCCTATTGGCCATTCGGCTCTTATTAAACCAAGCAGAAGTTGTCTTGGCAAAGAAACATCTTCACAGTGTACAAAAAGATCATCTCAGCATTGATAGTCCTAGGAAGGTGTTCCATGGGAGATAACTTTTGTTATGGTTCATGATGCGGGTGACCTTAGGCCAGTCCCAAGAAGGACTGTGGCGGGTGGGAGACAGAGAGATATGCCAGGCAGAGGGAGCTTCAGTACAGAGTTTATTTATTTATTTATTTATTTATTTATTTTATTATTTTTTGGTTTTTCGAGACAGGATTTCCTTGTAGTTTCTAGAGCCTGTCCTGGAGCTAGCTCTTGTAGACCAGGCTGGTCTCGAACTCACAGACATCTGCCTCAGTACAGAGTTTATTTAGTGAACTTGGGAAAGGTAAAAGGGTAAGGGGTTATGGGGGGAGAACGAGGGAGAGAGCTGGATAGAGAAAGAGAAGAAAGTCAGGGGGAAAAAGGAGAGGCTGAAGCTGCCTCTACAGAAAAAGGGTGGGGTGGGGGGGAGATCCACCTGCCTAGGTGGGAAGGGGGTGAGGAGATTGGGAGTGGGCAGGGCTTGTCTCTTAAAGGGACAGGGTACCCAGGTGACGGGACAAGCCAGCAGATTTATTATTACAACATTCCCGCCTTTCTCTTATAATAGAAAGGCGATGAGGGAGTCGAGTTCTCAAGGCTACTTCCTGCTTATTTGTCTGTGTCAGTGTCTTGGGGGACCTGAGAAAGCTGGGATTCTGGTTACAGGGTAGCTGGTTGCTTCACTCCTGTCCAGAATTTGTGGTATGGAATTTTCTGTGTCTCTTGGACCTGACGAGGTGTTGGCAGAGAAGAGGACAAGGTTAAATTTAGGAAGAAAAACTTTTCTTTAGGCCCTGGTAATTGAGGAGGAGGGTGTCAGGATCAGGGAATTGAGAGAGGGATGTATCTGACTTGTTTAAGGTGAATCCTTCAATTTGGCTTCCTGGAACTCACAAGAATTCTTTGAGTTTGTAAAATGTAAGTTTTAGATGCACACACTGTATAAACAGCAGCATAGTTACGCCATAGTGACTGTGACAGATGTTTTTGCACAATGAAAAGTATCTTTAGAAAATGACCAAAGAGAATCTAAAATCTTCATCTTGCAGTAGTGGCAATAGTTGTATTTTGCCAGAGTTAGATTAATAGCTTATCACATTTTATTGATAATATTCAGCTATGAATGGCAGCATAATGAGAGAGAAATTTGATAACTTGCATTTGTCTTCAGACCTTTATAACTTGCAGGTACACACCTGGGTGTGTTACACAGAGCTCATCATCTAATTATCAAAACACCCATGTGGGAACCCATTTTAGTACTATTTTATTTTTGAAATTTTTATGCATGTATACAACGAACATAATCATATCCACCTCAATTCCACCCTTAAACTCTCCCAAAATACCCCCAGCATATCCCCTCCCAAGTTAATTATCTTTTTTGATAAATAATTAGATCATGTAGTGCTGTCTGTATGTATATAGGTGTGGGGGCCATTCTCTGGAACATGGGAAATTTACCAGTAGCAATGTTTTTCTTTTTCTTTTGTTTTTTAAAGAATGATTCTCTTTTTCTTTCTCTTCCAGAGTACTGAGTACATCTCCAGTCTAAACCAGGATTTTGGCTAACTTGATTTTGTGTAGCGAGTCCATTTTACTTACTTGTTTGTTTTTATTCTGTGTGGATGAATGTTTTGTCTGGATCATGTGTAGCTGCTGTGTCACTTCCAGAAGACAGTATTTTCAGCTCCGTCACCCCTTCTCTGACACTCACATCTTGGTGCCCTTTCTTTGGCAATATTCCCTGAGCCTTGGTGCTGGTGTGTGTGTGATTCAGATTTCCCATTTAGGGCTGAGCACTCAATGGTGGCATATTCTCATCTCTGCCATCAGTTATGAGGCTCAGAATTAACTCATGCTCACTGCAAAAAGAGGCTTCCTTGCCACGGCGGAGAGCAACACTGATCTATGTGGATAAACACAAATATTTATTTATCTTTTATTTAAATAAATTAAATAATATTCTTTTAATTTATTTTACATACCAACCAGTTTCCCCTCTCTCCTCTCCTCCTGTCACTCCCCTTCCCATCTACTGCCCCATCTATTCCTCCTCATCTCCATTCAGAGAGGGACAGGCCTCCCATGCACAAAGCATGGCACGTCAAGTTGAGGCAGGACTGAGCTCCTCCCCTTATGTCGAGGTGGGAAACAAGTTAGCAAAAGCCAGCTAAGCTGCAGGCAGAGGTCCTGCTCTCACCCTTAGAAGCATACGAGGCCAAGCTACACACATGCAGAGGGCCTAGGTCGGTCCCATGCAGGCTCCCTGGTTGGTCCAGCGTCCATAAGTTCCCCCGAGCTCAGGGCAGCTGTCTCTGTGGGTTCCTCCATCATGAGCGCCTTGGCTGGGCCAGTCCCTGGTCCCTTTCTTCTGTAAGACTCGGAGCGCAGCGCTGCTGCGCTAGTCTCTTCCATCAGTCACCAGACAGAGCGTCTCTGATGGCAATTAGGGAACTCACCAATCTGCTACAGTAGATGGCCAGTTCAGGCACCCTGTCCACCATTGTTATGAGTCTTAGTTGGGGTCATTCTTGTGGGTTTCTGGGGTTTTCCCTGGCTCTAGGTTTCTCCCTAGCCCAGAAATGGCCCCTCCTATCAAAACATCTCTTTTGTTACTCCCCCCTCAATCTGGCCTCCAACCCACTTCCAGCTCCCAGCTGGCTCAACCTGGTCCCTCTAAGTTCCCATCCCTCCATCCTCGAACCCCTGACCCCAGTTTACACAGGAGATCTTTTCTACTTCCCCTTCCCAGGGAAACCTTGTATCCGTCTTTGGGCCTTCCTTGTTATCTATCCTCTCTGGGACTACTTAGACACAAACATTTAGAAGAGAGTTTACCATCATGACCTTTATCGAAACAACAGTATCATGTTCTTCCCCAGGTGAGTGCCTGCCCTGACTTTTAAACACATATTCCTCTTTTCTTACTGAATATAACCAGTGACTCGGGGACTGCTATTGACCCCATTTTGCATGTAAGGCTTTGGGAACACATGAGGTGATAGGACTTTCTGTAGAACACCCAGCTAAGCGGACACAAATCTGGCTACAGCAGGTGTTTTTCTTTTGAACTGAAAAATTGAAATTGAGGAGATGGAGAGTTGATTCCGTGGTTAAGAGCAACGACTGTTCTTCCAGACAATCTAGGTTTGGTTCTCAGAACCCACAGGCAGCTCATAACCATCTGTAACTCCAGTTCCAGGGCATCCAATGCCCTCACAGCCTTTACGCACACCAGGGAAGCATGGGTTGCACAGACTTACATGTAGACAAAACACCCATGCACATAAAATAACAAAATGATAAAACATTTAAAAAAGAAATTTAAATTGATGCATAATTACACATACCATGAAGTACACTGTACCTTTACAAATTATATCTATTTCGTGTGTGTGTGTGTGTGTGTGTGCTTGTGGGAGTTGGTTCTCTCTCTCTTTCTACCCATGTGGGCTTCAGGGATTGATTCAGGTTATCAGGCTTGGCAGCAAGTGCCTTTACACCCTGAGTCATCCGCCACATTATGTAATGATTTGCTCAGGGTTATTGTCACACCTACGTGTAGTGTGTGCATGTGTGTAGATGTGGGCACATGTGTGTGCCTGCTCATATTTATGTGGCATGGCTGCAGGTGAATGTGTAAGAGGCTGAAGGATGCTGGATGTTCTGCTCCATCCTTCCCCACCTTCCTCCTCCTTTAGGATACAGTCTCTTGCTGAACTAAGAGCAAGGCTAACAGCCTGCAAGCCCCAGTCATCTCCTCGTCTTCATCCTGTTCTTGGGTTCCAAGTGTATGTGTTGCTACCACCTAGCTTTTCTGGGATCTGGATTCAGGTTCTCACTCCTGCCCACAAAGTCATAGCTCTGGCCCTACATTCATCCTTTCTTTGTGTTGTGAACATTTAAAATCCTTTCTACTAGTTGTTTTGAAATATTCAATTGCTGGTTAACCAAGTATCACTAAGGGTGTTTACTTACTCATACTTACTACCAATTCCGTTGTCTTCACCATTCTCCTGCTTTTATGTAGAAGATTATGCTAGAACATTATTCTAGCTTATTTAAAATATTTAAAAAATAACATCTATTAATGTCTGTGTACTTTAATGTATGCACAGATGCATGTGTACCACTGTGTGTGTGTGTGTGTGTGTGTGTGTGTGTTATTTGTGGGGGTCAGTTCTCTCCTTCTATCATGTGAGTCTTGGGGATTGAACTCAGGTCATCAGACTTGGTGACAAAAGCCTCTACTTTTTGAGTCATCTTGCTACCTGCCTTTATCTACCAGTCATCTATATCTACCCATTTAATATGAGAGCTCTACCTATTTTTGCTTCATAATCTTCTGCTCTTGTTGACGGGCTGCTATCATCTCCTTTGTTTTTCTGAGTTATTTAATGCCTTTATTCTAAAGTTCATTGAAAGTCATATTTCACTCCTTAACCCATTAACCCTCATTTCTCCACCCACCCTCTTCCTATGCTCTGGTGAAACCATTCTACTCGCTAGTCTTTTTTTTTTCTCTCTTTGTTTTTTATGACAGAATGTCCTTGCACTTGCTGTGTAGCCAAAGCTGGCCCCAGACTCTGTCTTCTGAGGGTTGGGATTATAGTTGTGGATTTTTCATTCATGTTGCATGCTGGGTAAACATTCTATCATTGAGATACAAGCCTGCCAGTGACAGTGGCTTTAGCATAGGAAAATATTTTGTATGCTGGGAATGTACCTGGCCTGACAAGTCTGCTTCTGGAGCGAGGAGGATTCCTGTTGCTCCAGGAAAATGGAGTTTACTTGTTTGTCACCCAGGGAGGCTGCCGAGGCCAGGGTGCAGTTGGGTGCTGCCTCTGTCAGACCCTTTTTCTGTTTCCTTGAACTGCCTAGGGTGCTTCAGTAGGAGTAACCTCACCCCCCTCTCTGATAATTCCTCTCTTATGACCACAGGAAGGCCTAAGCCACACTGCATCTTCTCTAAATAAGCACAGGAGTGTAGCTATCTGCTGCCCGCATCTGGGTTCCTGTGAAGGTGGAGGGGCCAGTGGGCTGGGCCAAGCCCCAAGCAGGAGCGACCAAGGAAGGGAGCATAGCAGTATGATAGAGCCCAGCCTCATGGGCTTACATGAGAGCCCTGCTCAGCTCAGCTTGGCCTGTCTTGTCTCCTGTCTGACCATCTTCTCACGCTCAGCTTCTTCCATGGCATGTGCTGGCTCTGGCTGCCTTTTATACTTTGAAACTTCCCCTTTCCTTTCTTTCCCTTCTTTCTGCCCTTTTCCCCTTTTACTTCCCTTACTTCTCTCCCCCTCCTCCTTCCCTTTCCCTTCATCTTCCCTTCCCTTTACTCCCTCCCTCTCTTCCTTTCTCCCTTCCTTTCTCTCCCCTCCTTTTTTTCTTCCCTTTCTCTCCTTCCCTCCCTCCCTTTCTCACTCCTTCCTTCTTTCCCTTTTTTTCCTGCTCTTCTCTTCTGTCCCTCCCTCCTTCCCTCCCTCTCTTTCTCACTCCTTCCTTTGTTCCCTTTCTCTCCTGCTCTTCTCTTCCCTCCCTTCTTCCCTCCCTCCTTCTCTTCCTCCCTCCCTCCTTCCCTGCTCTTCCTGATACATCTTTTTCTCCTCCTCTTTCTCCCTCACCCTCTTCTTCCTCCACTCTTTCCTCTTCCATTTCTCCTCCATGTTTTTTTTTCTAGTATTATTTGAGGCAAGGTCTCGCTATGCTACTCAGTCTGACCTCAAACTCATCATCCGCCTACCTCAGCCTTCCTCTCAAGCATGGGAGTTACAGTCATCCTGTGTGACTCAACACAATACTCAGCTAGTATATTTTTGAGATGTTGTTTTGGCTATGATGCCCAGGCTGGATTCAAATTCCAGAACTGAAGGCATTTTTCCAGCTCAGCCTTCCAAGAAGCTGGGAGTATGGAAGCACACAAAGACAATGATCTCTCTCCCTTATTCTTCCTGCCTTCCTTTTGAAAAATACTCTCTCTCTCTCTCTCTCCTCTCTCTCTCTCTCTCTCTCTCTCTCTCTCTCTCCCTCTCCCTCCCTCCCTCCCTCCCTCTCTCTCTCTCTCCCTCTCCCTCCCTCCCTCCCTCCCTCTCTCTCTCTCTCTCTCTCTCTCTCTCTCTCTCTCGTGTGTGTATACACAAGCCGCATTGCACACATAGAGGCCAGAGGATAATTGGCAGGAGTTGGATCATCTTCTTCCAGCATATAGTTCTAGGGCTTGTTGGTTTTCAGCCAATCAAATACACCAGCCCAAGTTCAGGGAGAGATTCCATCTCAGTAGAATAGTGATGGAGGAGAGTTATCTGTCTATGTTTCTTTCATTGGTTAATTAATAAAGAAAACTGCCTTGGCCCTTTAAGAGACAGAAAATTAGGTAGGTGGAGTAGACAGAACAGAATTGTGGGAACAAGGAAGTAGAGTTGGGGAGACGCTTCAGGCAGTCGCCATAGTGAGTCTCCATGATTCTCCTCTCTGAGATGGACGCAGGTTAAGATCTCTCCTGGTAAACCACACCTCGTGGTGCTACACAGATTACTAAATATGGGTTAAAGGAAGATGTGAGAATTAGCCAATAAGAGGCTGAAACTATGGGCCAGGCAGTGTTTTAAAAGAATACAGTTTCCGTGTAATTATTTTGGGTAAAGCTAGCTGGCGGCCGGGTGGCGGGACGCAGCCCCGCTGCTCCTTCAACAGAATAGCTGGTGAGAGATAAACGAGGGATACCCTTTGGTCTCGATATGCATGCACAGGTGATTACATATATTTACTAGACTCACACAGATCCACATATGTAAATAAATAATAGAAGTAAATCTTTAAAATGACGGCCCATCAGTTAAGATCATGTATTGTTCTCATAGAGGACCCAACTTTGTTTCTCAGCACCCACATCCAGAGACTCACAGCTGCCTGTCATTCCTGTTTCAGGGAGATTAATATCTTTGGACTCAGCTGGCACTTGCATCCATACATATACACACATGTACACACATACATGCACAAAATTAAACAAAATAAATATTTTTAAAAAAAGAGTATAAAACTTAATAAACCAAGATGGACAACTGAGGAACAGCACCCCAGGTTGACTCTAGCCTCCATATATACCCATGCCCCACGTGTATACACACACACACACACACACACACACACACACACACCACATGAAACTTTAAGGGAGCCTTGATGTGTGAATAAGTGAAAAGTGGCGGGCACAATGGATGGCTGTAAAATTGAATGGTGAGGTGATGGGAGTTGGAGAGAGGATGACTGACAAGTGAGGTGATGGTGGATGATGGACAGTTGTGTGGGACCTGGTGTACAGATGACTGACAAGTGAGGTGATGGTGGATGATGGACAGTTGTGTGGGACCTGGTGTACAGATGACTGACAAGTGAGGTGATGGTGGATGATGGACAGTTGTGTGGGACCTGGTGTACAGATGGGTGTTGGATGGGTGGGCAGGCAGATGTGAAATTCTGGCCATGGACTGTGAGTTAAAATCTGGGCATAAATCACATGAATTTGTTATTCTTTTTGTTTTTAATATTTTTATTATTCTATTATGAATTTGCTATTTTTGTGTATAATATGACTGTGTGTATGTGTGAGAGGGGAGAGAGAGAGAGAGAGAGAGAGAGAGAGAGAGAGAGAGAGAGAGAAGGAACGAGCACGTGTGTCACGATACACTTCTGGAGGTAAGAAGTCAGGCTTGGGTGTTGGTCCTCATCTTTCATTTTGTTTGAGACAGGGTCTTTTTGTTGTCCTGCCGCTGTATATGCCAGGCTAGCTGGCCTGGGAGGTCCAGGGGTTCTCCCGTTTCTGACTCCTTCCATATCACCATAAGGATATTGGGATTATGTACTCGTGCTGCCTTGCTTTGGGTCTGTGGTTTTTGGGATTCAAACTCAGTTCTCTTGTTTGTAAGACAAGCTCTTTAACCAGCTCCACAGACCCTACCAACTGATTTTCTGAGCCACAGCTTGACAAGTGAAACTCTGTGTTTACACATTCTCTCGTTCTAGGTACATCCGTCCTCCCGTCTTCCTCCGGATCTGAGATTATTACGCAGCTCTTGTATAGGCTGATCTTCTCAGGGGTAAGAAAAACATTTTAGAAAGAACATGTGTCCTCCAAAGGAACAGCTCGTAAACAGATCTCTGTGACAACTGAGGTGTTCTTAAACCATATACAAACTCACCCGCATTTGGCACCCCCTCCCCAGCTCCTTTCTCCTCATTACATCCCTATATGGATCTGTCCCCAGCCCAGTGCTCCGTCTGATGCTCCAGTGGAGCTGGTGGACACTGCCAATTAGAGGGACGAGAATCACTTGGGTCAGCCCCCTGTCTCTGGTCCAAGACCTCTTTTATTTTCCCCAGGTGCTGAGGCAGCTATGAATGTGAATACCTTGGGTCTGCCCAGCATGTCTCCGTGTCCCAGCAAAGCATTCTGGGGCACTCGCAGAGGTCCAATCGTGCGCCGACAGAGGGAGTTTATGCCGGAAGAGAAGAAGGACACAATTTACTGGGAGAAACGGAGAAAGAACAATGAGGCAGCCAAGCGGTCCCGGGAAAAGCGACGTCTCAATGATGTGGCCATTGAAGGCAGGCTGACCATGCTGCTGGAGGAGAACGCTATACTAAGGGCTGAGCTGCAAGCGCTCAAACTTCGATTTGGCCTTTTGCCTTCGGTGTGTGGTTCCCCGACGTTGCCCTTGCAGGCCTTGCTATGGAAATCCTCATGGACTGGGGACTCCCACTCAGGGGCTGACTCATTCTTATCTTTGTCTGGTGCCCATGACTGCCTGTTCAAACCATATGCCATGGATTCTGGGATTCCGGGTTGCTCAGGCTGCCTGGTGGCTCAAGGGTGGGCCGGCTTAGCTGCTTCCCCTGGATGCTTTCAGGAGTCAGAGCCCATGACCCCTGTGATAGTTGACAGAACCTTTCATTCCACCTTCCCAGCTGCTGTCTTTGGTTGTCACTTCTTAGATGGGCATGTGGGGCCCAGAGCAGAGCTCAAGTCTTGTTGTAGGCTGTGGTCTCCTGTGCCTACAGGATCCCATGCCCCAGAGCCCTCAGATATATCACTGCCATCCTCTGAGAGTTCCATGGGGTGTTCACCTGGTATGACCTGCCCTATCCTAGGTGACAGGTCTGAGGGTCTGGCTCAGATTTCCCTGCCTCACAAGCTGCGCATCAAATCCCAAGCCGTAAGCAGCTTATGTTGAGGATGGGAGGTGGGCCAGGCAAGCTTCTGAGAGCTGCCTTTGACCAGGCCCAGACTGGCAATGCGGTGGTTAAAACTGAGTGTGGGTTTCGGGAAAGGATGGTAAGGACTGGACAGGGCCTGTAGGAAGTGCCCTCGCCGGGAGGGTCCACCTCCTAGAGCCAAGGTCAGGGCTCTAGGTGAAGAGAAGATGAGTCCCATATTGGATAATGTCATAATTTCTACTTTGCTTTCAATTCTGAATTCTGGCTGCATCATCTCTTCACTCCTCATCACCCGATCAGCCACCGGTCCATCCAGTGCTTGTTGCTGTCCATTTCTGCTTCATCCTCACACCAGCCAACTCCTCTTCCCCCACCAGCCCAATTGTTTACTCATCTTTCATATGTATCTAGTTTCATTTTCCTGCCATGTCTTTCTATCCATCTTTCCATCTATCTGTTCTTCTTCTTGCTTCTTCTTTTTTTTTTTTTTTCGAGACAGGATTTCTCTATGTAACAATCCTGGCTGTCTGTCCTAGAACTCACTCTGTAGACCAGGCTGGCCTCAAACTCAGAGACCTGCCTGCTTCTTCTGCCTCCCCTAGTGCTGGATTAACAGCATGTGTCACCCGACTCTTCCTACTCATTTAACCTTCTATTTATTGATATTTCATCCATCCACCCATCTATCCATCCACCCACCCACCCATGCATGCATCCATCCATCCATCCATCAAACCTCTCATTCTTCACAATCTTCATCTTTTCATCTATCTTAAAAATCTATTTATTTTCCCGCTCACCTGTCTGCCTGTCTGCCTACCTGACATCCTTTATATTTGTCTGTTTGTCTGTCTGACTGTCCATTTATCTGTGCTGGCTAATTTTTTATGTCAACTTAAAATAAGGGATATTTTGGAAGAGGGAAGCCCAACTGAGAAAATGTCTCTACCAGATTGGCCTATGGGCAAGTCTGTGGTGCGTTTTCTTGATGATTGAGGTGGGAGAGCCCAGCTGCTCATATGTCATGGTACCCTGGACAGGGAGTCCTGCGCATTATAAGAAAACAGGCTGATCAAACCATGAGTAGCAAGTAAGTCAGCTGGCAGCACTCCCCCATGACCTCTGCATCAGCTCCTGCCTTGTTTGAGTCCCTGCTCTGACTTCCCTTAGCAAGGGAGCATGACCTGAGAGTTGTGAGCTGAATCCAACTCTTGCTGAAGCCAATTCTTTCCTCCTCAACTTGTTCATGGCTATGGTGTTTTATCACAGCAGCAGCAGAATTCTCAAGACTCTCTGTCTATCTGTCTATCGATCATCTATCTTTACTCACATGTTTAAATATATGCTGATAATAAAGATTTTAAAGAAAAAAATGTTTATGGCTATGGCGTTTTATAAGAACAATAGGATCTCTAAGAGTCCGCCTATCATCTACCTACCTATCTATCTATCTATCTATCTATCTATCTATCTATCTATCTATCATCCATCAATCATCTCTCTATCTCTCCATCTATCTCTCTCTCTATCTCTCTCTCTATCTCTCTCTATCATCTATCTTTCAGCCTATCTATCATCTGTCAATTATCTATCTATCTATCTATCTATCATCTATCTATCTATCATCTCTATCTCTCTCTATCATCTACCTATCATCTATCATCTATCAATCATCTATCTATCATCTATCAATCATTTATCATCTATTTGCTCATTCATTCATCCTTTACTCTTTTATCAGTCTTTCATCAACCCATCTATCTTCCTACCCATTTGATTCTTCATTTATTCATCCTCCATCAATTCATCCGTCTATACATCAATTCATCAATTAATTCTTGTTTTTATACACCGTCTCATCTATTATTCTATCTATCCATGCATCTTCTCACTCCCCTTCCAAACTGTTTATTCATCATCCATCCTTCTATTCATCTATCCACCCACTTGTTCTTCAATTTTTATCCATCCCTCAACCCATCGACCTATCTACCTTTACTCCTTTTATTTTCTGTCTTTCCATCCATCTACTGTTCTATCCATCCTCCTTTCATTCCTTTATGCATTTAATCACTAATTCCTGCTCATTTGTTCTTCGGTTTATCCCACCTCATTTGCTTACTTCATTGTCTCCTTCCTGAGTCACTCAATTGGCCTTCCTCCTGTGTCTCTGTCCTCCTGTGTCTCCTTCCTCCTGTGTCTCTGTCCTCCTATGTCTCCTTCCTCCTGTGTCTCTGTCCTCCTGTGTCTCCTTCCCTCCTTTGTCTCCTTCCTCCTTTGTCTCCTTCCTCCTGTGCCTCCTTCCTTCTGTGTCTAGCGTAGAGATAAGTGTGTGGCATACCACCAGTGAAAATAATGTCTTGGGGAGTCTGAATCCTGAATTCTTGGAGGTCATCTTGGGAATTTGCTTACTATCGGGATAGGGATCAGATGTACCCTGTTGAGATGTCTTCTCTGTGTCTTGGACCAGGGTCCCAGACTGCTGGAACAGGTTAGCAGTTTCAATGTATGTGTTTGTGTGTGTCTGTGTGTTTGCATGTGCATTTGCATGAATTTGTGTTTGGATGTGTATTTTTGTGTGTGTGTGTGACTGTGTATCTTCACTGTCCTCCCTCTCCCCTAGCTTATTGCTGACTTTGAGGACTAGATCTTCCCAACTGTACAGAAGAAATAACCACTTGATACACGTTTCTTTCCTGAATGCCAGAGGCCACACCCTCTTCAGTGTCTCATTTAAGAAGGAATTTTTGTTAGATTCTGGGTTGTGTGGCTCTAACTACAGTAGTGGGGAGAGGTAATAAAGGCACGAGACTCCTCTCTTCTGGTTCTGTGGCTGAAGTCTGGATAGTCCTGGATAGCAGGGCCATCAACTGTCAGGAGCATTCCTACAGTACATGTGGAAGCTGACTTGTCTGGGTCAGGACCAGACACCAGACAGCACTCCTCTGGATGCGAGCCCCAGTGCTTTCTTCTCTACCTTTGGGACTAGAGCTGTTTTTTTTCTCTAAAAACTCAGCATATATTTAAACATAATGAGTTCTTTTATGATGCTTTTCTTCATGTATATGATGTATTTTGATCATATCCTTCATCCCCTCTTTTTCCCCACCCATCCCTGCTGATCCCCTCCTCTTCTCACCTAGTCCTTCTTCTACTTCCTTGTCATTGTTTTTGGTGACCCAATGAGTTTAACTGGGATTGCTTATGTGAGGACATAAGAAAACCTACTTGGTCTTACAGACTCCATTTTGTCTGGTTCAGTTACTCTACCCATACACCACCTGGTGTAGTCTTTACTCAGTCAGTACCCAAGTGATAGCTTTTTTTCTTGCTGTGTATAAATGACTCACATTTCTTACTTTGCTCATGTGCTTAGGAGACTTTCTTCTCATTTTAAAATGACTTCCCTTCAGTTTTTCCTTTATTCTTTTTAATAATGCTGTTTATATATGTGATGACTCTAGAAACTGAACAAAAAGTATTCATTCATCAGATTCATATTTTTAACAGTCTCTTTTTGTGCTCCTTCTATGAGGCCAAGCAAGGGTTGCAAGAGGGTCAGCCAGACTAAGAGTTTGTGGGAAGAGAAAACTCCTATCAGTGTCCAGAACCTTGACAAGATGTTGATGGACATTGTTGGGCGCTGGGATCGCAGTTGGGTTTCTTCCCTCTGAGAGCCACTGAGTAGCTGATTCTTCCTGTGTGGGTTCCTAGAAGTGCTATTGTAAGAGCTGTGAGATACTTAGCACTTTGGGGTACCCAGGTAACCTTGGTATAGGTGTCAGTTTCATGATAGCTTTAGGGAATAATTTTAGGAATCATGTGATCATGTGTTACTTTATCTCTTGTATCCATCCTTTCATGCCATGCTATTTCTTTAGGTATGAATGTCTAAAATTTCCTTTTTGCTTCAGATGTCCTGAGTCTATATATGTTCAATAAAGATAGCATGGAAATGTCTACCTGCTTCAGCTGGTGACTTCCAAGACTAGCGATGAGGCATGTGGAAGATACTGAAGTAGCTAGGTTCCTCTCTTTTATCTGCAAGGTTTCTCAGACACACCCTGGCTGAACACATCCGAGTTCTTGTGAGCATATGTGTGTGTTTTCATGTTTGCATGTGTGTGAGGGTACACGTGTGTGTGTGTGTGTGTGTGTGTGTGTGTGTGTTGAATTTAGAAGTTGCAGTCTGTTGTCTTCCTTGATCACTCTCTACCTTATATTCTGAAGCCGGATCTCTTGCTTGCACTTGTAACTCTCTGATTCGGTTAGTCTAGCTGTCAGCCTTGCTCTGGAGACTCCTTGTCTCCACTTCCCAGATGCTGGCATTACAGGTGGGCTGCCACACATCCAGCTTTTACCTGGGCTCTGAGATTAGAACTCAGGTGCTCATGGCCCCTAAGCCATCCCCTCACTCACACTGGAGGCCTCAGGCTGCGGCATCCCCACCACGCAGGAGCCTCTTCACAGTAACTTAGTCAGAGTTTGTTTACTGATCTATGGAGTAGTCAGGAAAAGAGTTTGTCTCCTCAGAGTGAGAAGCTGAATGTGGATCCTCAGGGCTCACGTAAAAAGCCAATGTGTTGGTGTGTGCTGTGATCCCAGTAATGGTGAGAAGGGAAGTAGAGGCAGGCAGATGCCTGGAGCTCACTGACCAGACAGCTTAACCTACCTGACCCAGCTCCAGGCCAGTGAGAGACAAGATGTGTTGCAGAATATTTGTTTCACTAGGCAAAGATATGTTGCGTTTATTTAACTATGTAAAGATGTGTTGCTGTTTTGCCTTGCCTGCCTAAAGTACCTGATTGGTCTGAAAAAAAAAACCCTGAATGGCCAATAGCTAGGAAGGAGGTATAGGCAGGACTTTTGTGCATGGAGAGTAAGTAGGAGGAGGGATTTAGGCTCAGAAAGAAAGGAAAGAAAGAAAAAGAAATGCCAGGGAGACGCCAGGGGCCAGGCACTCAGGTGTAGAGGAAGCAGGAAGGTAGGACATACAGAATGAAAGAAAGGTAAAAAAGCAAAACGTAGATGAATAGAAACAGGATAAATTAAGTTAAAAGAGCTAGTGGGACAAGCTAAGCTGAGCATTCATAATTAATAGTAAGTCTCCAGGGGCTGGAGAGATGGCTCAGAGGTTAAGAGCATTGCCTTCTCTTCCAAAGGTCCTGAGTTCAATTCCCAGCAACCATATGGTGGCTCATAACCATCTCTAATGGGGTCTGGTGCCCTCTTCTGGCCTGCAGGCATACACACAGACAGAATATTTTATACATAATAAATAAATAAACATTTTTTTTCTCATGGTTTATTTTTTTTTTATATTTAAAAATTTCCATCTCCTTCCCTCCTCCTCCCCCTCCCTCCCCTCCTCCTCCCCCTCCCTCCCCTCCTCCTCCCCCTTCCCTCCCCTCCTTCTCCCCCTTCCCTCCCCTCCCCTCCACCCATACCTCCCCTCCCTCCCTCTCAAGGCCAAGAAGCCATCAGGGTTCCCCACTCTATGCTAAGACCAAGGTCCTCCCAACTCCCCCCAGGTCCAGGAAGGTGATCGACCAAGCTGAGAAGGCTCCCACAGAGCCCGTCCATGAAGAACAATCAGAGCCCAGCGCCATTGTCCTTTGCTTCTCAGTCAGCCTCCGCTGTTGGCCACAGTCAGAGAGACGGGTTTGGTCGCATGATCCATCAGTCCCATTCCAACTGGAGTTGGTGATCTCCCATTAGTTCTGTCCCACCGTTTCCATGAGTGAACGCACCCCTCTCGTTCCTGACTTTCTCCCTCATGTTCTCGCTCCTTCTGCTCCTCATCGGGACCTTGGGAGCTCAGTCCAGTGCTCCAATGTGGGGCTCAGTCACCTTCCCCATCTGTCGCCAGCTGGAGGTTCCCTCACGGTCCTGACTTTCTTTCTCATGTTCTCTCTCCTTCTGCTCCTCATCAGGACCTTGGGAGCTCAGTCCGGTGCTCCAAGGTGGGGCTCTGTCATTTTCTTCGTCTATCGTCAGGTGGAGGTTCTATGGTGATATGCAAGAAATCCATCAGTATGGCTATAGGAACTGGCCTTTTCAGGCTCCCTCTCCTCAGCTGCCCAAGGAACTAACTGGGGGCGTCTCCCTGGAAACCTGGGAACCCCTCTAGGGTCAAGTCTCTTGACAACCCTCAGGTAGCTCCTTAAATTAAGATATATGCTTCCCTGCTCTCATATCCACCCTTCCTATATCCCAAGCACCCCATTCCTCCGAGCTCCCCCCGCTCTCCCCTTCACACTTTTCTCTCCCCATCTTCCCTTGGCCCAGTCTTGCCCAACCCTCAAGTTCCCAATTTTGCCTGGCGATCGTGTCTACTTCCAATATCCAGGAGGATTACTGTATCTTTTTTTGGGAGTTCACCTTCTTATTATCTTCTCAAGGATCCCAAATTTATAGGCTCGATGTCCTTTAATTATGGCTAGAAACCGAATATGAGTGAGTACATCCCATGTTCATCTTTATGGGTCTGGGTTACCTCACTCAGAATAGTGTTTTCTATTTCCATCCATTTGCCTGCAAAATTCAAGATGTCATTGTTTTTTACCGCTGAGTAGTATTCTAGCATGTATATATTCCACAGTTTCTTCATCCATTCTTCCACTGAAGGGCATCTAGGCTGTCTCCAGGATCTGGCTATTACAAATAGTGCTGCTATGAACATAGATGAGCATATGCTTTTGTTGTATGATTGGGCATCTCTTGGGTAGATTCCCAATAGTGGAATTGCTGGGTCCTGGGGTAGGTTGATCCCGAATTTCCTGAGAAACCGCCACACTGCTTTCCAAAGTGGTTGCACAAGTTTGCATTCCCACCAGCAATGGATGAGTGTGCCCCTTACCCCACAACCTCTCCAGCAAAGGTTATTATTGGTGTTTTGGATTTTAGCCAATCTGACAGGTGTAAGATGATATCTCAAAGTTGTTTTGATTTGCATTTCCCTGATAGCTAGGGAGGTTGAGCATGACCTTAAGTGTCTTTTGGCCATTCGAACTTCTTCTGTTGAGAATTCTCTGTTCAGATCAGCACCCCATTTTTTAATTGGGTTAATTGGCTTTTTACCGTCTAGTCTCTTGAGTTCCTTATATATTTTAGAGATCAGACCTTTGTCAGTTGCAGGGTTGGTGAAGATCTTTTCCCAGTCAGTAGGCTGCCTTTGTGTCTTAGTGACAGTGTCCTTTGCTTTACAGAAGCTGCTCAACTTCAGGAGGTCCCATTTATTCAATGTTGCCCTTAAAGTCTGTGCAGCTGGGGTTATGCATAGGAAACGGTTCCCTGTGCCCATTTGTTGTAGAGTACTTCCCACTTTCTCCTCTATCAAGCTCAATGTGTTCAAATTAATATTGAGGTCTTTAATCCATTTGGACTTGAGTTTTGTGCATGGTGATAGATATGGATCTACTTTCAATCTTCTACAGGTTGACATCCAGTTATGCCAACACCATTTGTTGAAGATGCCCTCTTTCTTCCATTGTGTACTTTTGGCTCCTTTATCAAAAATCAGGTGTTCATAGGTTTGTGGTTTAAGATCCGGGTCTTCTATACGATTCCATTGGTCAACTTCTCTGTTCTTATGCCAATACCAAGCCGTTTTCAATACTGTAGCTTTGTAATAGAGTTTGAAGTCAGGGATGGTAATGCCTCCAGAAGAACCTTTATTGTATAAGATTTTTTTGGCTATCCTGGGTTTCTTGTTTTTCCATATAAAGTTGATTATTGTCCTCTCAATCTCTGTGAAGAATTTTAATGGGACCTTGATTGGGATTGCATTGAATCTATAGATTGCTTTTGGTAGAATTGCCATTTTTACTATGTTGATCCTCCCAATCCACGAGCAGGGGAGATCCTTCCATTTTCTGGTATCCTCTTCAATTTCTTTCTTCAAAGACTTAAAGTTCTTGTCAAATAAATCCTTCACTTCCTTGGTTAGCGATACTCCCAGATATCTTATGCTATTTGTGGCTATTGTGAAAGGTGATACTTCTCTGATTTCCCTCTCTGCTTCCTTATCCTTTGTGTATAGGAGGGCGACTGATTTTTTGGAGTTGATCTTGTATCCTGCCACGTTACTGAAGGAGTTTATCAGCTGTAGGAGTTCTTTGGTGGAGTTTTTGGGGTTGCTTATGTATACTATCATATCATCTGCAAATAATGAAAGTTTAACTTCTTCCTTTCCAAATTGAATCCCCTTGATTCCCTTATGTTGTCTTATTGCTATTGCTAGAACTTCAAGCACTATATTGAAGAGATAAGGAGAGAGTGGACAGTCTTGTCGTGTTCCTGAATTTAGTGGGATAGCCTTGAGTTTCTCTCCGTTTAATTTGATGTTAGCTGTCGGCTTGCTGTAAATAGCTTTTATTATATTTAGGAATGACCCTTGTATCCCTAATCTCTCCAAGACCTTTATCATAAAAGGGTGCTGAATTTTGTCAAATGCTTTTTCAGCATCTAATGAGACGACCATATGGTTTTTTTCCTTCAGTTTGTTTATATGATGGATTACATTAATAGATTTTCGTATGTTGAACCAGCCCTGCATCTCTGGGATGAAGCCTACTTGATCGTAATGGATAATTTTTCTAATGTGTTCTTGGATTCGGTTTGCCAGTATTTTATTGAGAATTTTTGCGTCAATGTTCATGAGTGAGATTGGCCTGTAATTCTCTTTCTTGGTTGAGTCTTTGTGTGGTTTAGGTATCAGGGTAACTGTAGCTTCATAGAAGGAATTTGGCAGTGACTCTTGTGTTTCTATATTATGAAATATCTTAAGGAGTATAGGTATTAGGTCTTCTTGGAAGTTCTGGTAGAATTCCGCATTGAAACCATCTGGTCCTGGGCTCTTTTTGGTAGGGAGGTTTCTGATAACAGTTTCTAATTCTTCGCGACTAACAGGACGATTTAGAGCATTTACCTGGTCCTGGTTTAACTTTGGTATATGGTATTTATCTAAAAAACTGTCCATTTCTTTTACATTTTCCAATTTTGTGGCATACAGGCTTTTGTAGTAAGATCTAATGATTTTCTGAATTTCCTCTGTGTCTGTGGTTATGTCCCCCTTTTCATTTCTGATCTTGTTAATTTGCGTGTTCTCCCTCTGCCGTTTGATTAGTTTGGCTAAGGGTTTGTCAATCTTGTTGATTTTCTCCAAGAACCAGCTTCTTGTTTCATTGATTCTTTGGATTGTTTTCTGTGTTTCTATTTTGTTGATTTCTGCCCTCAATTTGATTATTTCCAGTCTTCTACTTCTCCTAGGTGAGTCTGCTTCTTTTTTTTCCAGAGCTTTCAGGTGTGCTGTTAAGTCACCAATGAGCGCTTTCTCCGTTTTCTTTAAGTGGGCACCTAGTGCTATGAACTTTCCTCTTAGCACTGCTTTCATTGTGTCCCATAGGTTTGAGTATGTTGTGTCTTTGTTTTCATTAAATTCAAGAAAGACTTTAATTTCTTTCTTTATTTCTTCCTTGACCCAGGTGTGGGTCAGTAGTTGACTGTTCAGTTTCCATGAGTTTGTGGGTTTTCTGGGGGTAGCATTGTTGTTGATTTCTAATTTTAATCCATGGTGATCCGATAAGACACAGGTGGTTACTAATATTTTTTTGTAGCTGTGGAAGTTTGCTTTGTTACCAAGTATATGGTCAATTTTCGAAAAGGTTCCATGAGCCGCAGAGAAGAAGGTATATTCTTTCCTATTTGGGTGGAATGTTCTATAGATGTCTGTTAAGTCCATTTGGTTCATTACCTCCATTAAGTCTTTCAATTCTCTGTTAGGTTTCTGTCTGATTGACCTGTCCATTGGTGAGAGAGGAGTGTTGAAGTCTCCAACTATTAGTGTGTGTGGTTTGATGGCTGCCTTGAGTTCTAGAAGTGTTTCTTTTACATAAGTGGGAGCTTTTATATTAGGGGCATAGATATTTAGGATTGAGACTTCATTCTGATGGATTTTTCCTGTTATGAGTATAAAGTGTCCCTTTCCATCTCTTCTGATTGATTTTAGTTTGAAGTCAACTTTGTTGGAAATTAGTATGGCCACACCCGCTTGTTTCTTAGGGCCATTTGCTTGATAAACCTTTTCCCAACCCTTTACTCTGAGTAGATGTCTGTCTTTGTGGTTGAGGTGTGTTTCTTGTAAACAGCAAAATGTTGGATTCTGTTTTCGTATCCAGTCTCTTAGCCTGTGCCTTTTTATAGGTGAATTGAGTCCATTGATATTAAGTGATATTAATGACCAGTGGTTGTTAACTTCAGTCATCTTTAGTAGTAGAGTTTGTGTGTTTCCCTTCTTCTAGTTGTGCTGGTGAAGGGTCGCTAGATGCCTGAGTTATTGTCGGCGTTGTTGGACTCCTTGGTTTGTGATTTTCCTTCTATTACTTTCTGCAAGGCTGGATTTGTGGCTGCGTATTGTTTAAATCTGTTTTTGTCCTGGAATATCTTGTTTTCTCCATCAATGGTGAATGCAAGCTTTGCTGGGTATAATAGTCTAGGCTTGCATCCATGTTCCCTAAGTGTCTGTAGCACATCTATCCAAGCTCTTCTGGCTTTCATGGTTTCCATTGAGAAATCAGGTGTAATTCTGATAGGTTTCCCTTTATATGTTACTTGACCTTTTTCCTTTGCAGCTCTTAATATCTGTTCTTTATTCTGTATGTTTTGTGTTTTGATTATTATATGGCGTGGGGATGCTTTCTTTTGATCCAGTCTATTTGGTGTTCTGTAGGCTTCTTGTACCTTCATAGGAAGATCCTTCTTTAGGTTGGGGAAGTTTTCTTCTATAATTTTGTTGAATATGTTTTCTGGGCCTTTGAGTTGTAATTCTTCTCCTTCTTCTACCCCAATTATTCTTAGGTTTGGTCTTTTCATGGTGTCCCAGATTTCCTGAATGTTTTGTGTTAAGAATTTGTTAGATTTGTTTAGTTCTTTAATCTGTGAGTTTATTTCCTCTATAGTATCTTCAGAGTCCGAGATTCTTTCTTCCATCTCTTGTATTCGGTTGGAAATACTTGTCTCTGAAGTTTCTGTTCGTTTACTCAGAGTTTCCATTTCCAGTCGTCCCTCAGATTGTGTTTTCTTCAATACCTCCATTTCATTTATCAGGTCTTGTACTGTTTCCCTTACCTGTTTGATTGCTTTTTCTTGTTTTTCTTGTTTTTCTTGGGTATCTTTGAGAGATTTATTTATTTCGTCTACCTTTTTGTTTGTCATCTCCATTTCTTTATGGCAGTTTTTTACCTCCTGTTTAAGGTCCTCTATTATTTTCATAAAGTACTGTTTAATGTCGGTTTCTTCTATATCTTCTGGGGTAGGGTGTTCAATTCTTGTTGTTTCGGGATGTCTGGCTTGTGGTGATGTCATGTTGCCTTTCATGTTGTTGGAGGAGCTCCTGCATTGGCGCCTGCCCATCTCTTCCTTCAAAAGGAGCCCGGAGGCGTTTGGTGTCCTAGACCAATCTTTGCTGTGACTGAAACTGGTTGGATCTCCCCAGTGCCAGAGGAGGACCTATTCCTTGCGTCACAATCTGAAGAAGCCCGCACTCCCTTGCAGGAATCCTCAGACCTGCCTGGAGGCCAGAGTCTGACTCCTCTGGGTGGATGGCCTTAGAACAGGAGCAGGACACCTGAGAACACTAGGGAAAACTTGGGAGAGACAGGGACGGGAGAAGCAGACACAAGCCTCCAGAGGGAGCTGGGGGGAGGGGGTCTGTGCTCTCTTCCAGGGCAGGTTGCCCCAGGGTCCGCATTCACTCACCAGTTCAGATGGAATGTCAGGGCACAGGATCAGGGATTCCAGGCAGCCCAGGGTCGCAGCCCAGACAAAAGGGCCAAGGTGGGGGCAGGGCGGGATGGAATACCACACAGCGAACCTGGCAGCACAATCTGAAGGAGCCTGCACCCCTCCGCAGGGATCCTCAGACCTGCCTGGAGGCCAGAGTCTGACCCCTTTGGGTGGATGGCCTTAGAACAGGAGCAGGACACCTGAGAATACTAGGGAAAACTTGGGAGAGAGGGACGGGAGAAGCAGACACAAGCCTCCAGAGGGAGCTGGGGGGAGGGGGTCTGTGCTCTCTTCCAGGGCAGGTTGCCCCAGGGTCCGCATTCACTCACCAGTTCAGATGGAATGTCAGGGCACAGGATCAGGGATTCCAGGCAGCCCAGGGTCGCAGCCCAGACAAAAGGGCCAAGGTGGGGGCAGGGCGGGATGGAATACCACACAGCGAACCTGGCAGCACAATCTGAGGGAGCCTGCACCCCTCCGCAGGGATCCTCAGACCTGCCTGGAGGCCAGAGTCTGACCCCTTTGGGTGGATGGCCTTAGAACAGGAGCAGGACACCTGAGAACACTAGGGAAAACTTGGGAGAGAGGGACGGGAGAAGCAGACACAAGCCTCCAGAGGGAGCTGGGGGGAGGGGGTCTGTGCTCTCTTCCAGGGCAGGTTGCCCCAGGGTCCGCATTCACTCACCAGTTCAGATGGAATGTCAGGGCACAGGATCAGGGATTCCAGGCAGCCCAGGGTCGCAGCCCAGACAAAAGGGCCAAGGTGGGGGGAGGGCGGGATGGAATACCACACAGCGAACCTGGCAGCACAATCTGAAGGAGCCTGCACCCCTCTGCAGGGATCCTCAGACCTGCCTGGAGGCCAGAGTCTGACCCCTTTGGGTGGATGGCCTTAGAACAGGAGCAGGACACCTGAGAACACTAGGGAAAACTTGGGAGAGCACATTTTTTTTTTTTTTTTAAATAGTAAGTCTCCATGTCTTTATTTGGGAGCTAGTTGGTGGCCCAAAGAAAATGTCAACCACAAAGACCATCTCAAATAAAAGGTGGGAGGTGCCTAAGCAATGAGCTTTTAGGTCATCTTCTGACCTTCACATGTATGTGCACGTTCATGTGTGCTCCAGCTTGCTCTGGTGTCAAGCATGACTCCCCCTCCCCTTCATACTGGAAATAACTGTGCCACCATACCTGGCTCAGATTTTGCTTTTCCTAAATCTCTAGGTGATCTGCATGCTCATTACAGTTAGAGAAGCAGTGATCTGGGGTAAACATTGGTCAAGACCAGGCTACGCAGGACAACTTCAATTGTCCACTACTCCATTCTACTCCATTATATATATCCTGCCACATGTAAACAGCTAGGGTAGCAGGCACCAAGCTCTGAGTTTCATCCCAAGCACTGCAAAAGCTGAGCATGTGACACATAAGTGCCTTCCCAGACTGGAGGATCAGAACTTTAAAACCATCCTAGGCTATGTAGTGAGTTTAAGGTCAGCCTGTGCAGCATAAGTCTGTCTCAAAGAACAGCCATCTCTCAAACTACAAAATAAACAGGAGGGCGAATCTGTGCTGGAATACAACCCCTTTGATAAAAGCAATGCAGCCAGATCGATCCTGTGAAACATAGCATATTGATGCTACTCTGGGCTGCATAGTCTGCAGTGGAATTGTAGATTTTATGGGTGTCTGTTTTCGCTCTTAATATTCTTACAGTGCTGTGCAGAGTGGAACCACAAATGGACACTCTTCCTGCATGCAAAAGAAATGTGTGGTCTCATTTTCCGAATTATCCACAAATTTTCAAATACTTCACGTTCATTTTAGAATTTCATTTTATTTAGTGTGTGCTGTGCATGTGCACCTGTGCGCACAGATGTGTCATGATGCATGTGTTGTGGCATTTGAACCCACACGGAAAGACCAAAGACATAGGCTCAATTCAAACTGGTATTAAATGAAGTTTTTTATTACTTCTAGTGGAAGAATGATAACCTTAGAGCCAAAAAACATGTCATGCCAAAGGTGGCTAAAGGAAGGGTTTGTAAAGGTGAACACCAAGGGTGAGTAATACAGAAATCTCATGCTTTATGGAATCTACTGTTGGGTGAGAAAATTGCTTTACCTCCCCTCAGTTGCTTCTCCATCGTGTTACACAGTGATAGAAAGGCCCGTCATCCCACCCCTAGAAAAGGGAGCTAGTGGTTGGGTTGCTGATCACCTCCCAGCCCTGTAGGTGATGAGTGAGTTTAGAAAAGGGAGCTAGGGGTTGGGTTGTTGATCGCCTCCTGGCAGTAACAGGGCATCCTAGTCTTATTTCCCGGCAGTAATAGTGTATCCTAGTCTTATTTCTCAGCAGTTGGCACCTGCAGGCAGCTCACGGCTCACAGGCATTTCAGGACAAAGGTCTACAGCTCCTAAGGTACCTGGTACCATGTTAAATTTCTTAGCCATTACAGGGAGTCATACATAAATTATTACCCAGGCCTGAGCACTCTGGAGCAAGTAACAATCTTCAGGAGTCAGTGGAGAGCTTTCCACTGTGTGTAGCCTGGGGATTGAGTTCTGGTGCTCAGGATTGGTAGCAAGGGCCTGAGGGGCCATCTTTCTGGCCCTTATTTTCATTTTGAGATGCTGTCTTGCTGTGTTGCCCAGGCTGGTCTTGAATTCTTGGCATCTCCGTGGTGTGACATGGGTTTCCTCTATTGTTGGTGCATTTTTGTCATAGTCAAGAGTCTGTATATTACCACACGAAGATAGTTTTCTATCTTTACACTACAGCACTGGGGAAAGACACAAAATACATGTGTTTCTTGTCCTTGTGGTTCTGACAGTCTTGTGAGGGGGACAGATTTTAAACAAACAAACAAACAAAAAAACCAAAACCAGAGAGAGGTCTCCTGCCTCTTTGATGTGGTTCAGGCATCAGATAGCAATGGCAACAGCTTACTACTTGTCTTTTCAATTATCTTCAAAGGCAAAAAGTCCCTCTAGATTTCTATTTTTTGAGAAAAAGCGATTGACATCAGCACTGTTGGAGACAGACACCAGAGGCTGCCACAGCACACATTGCAGTGGCTGAAATGGTCTCCAGGTAACATGTTCCAGTACTCTAAAGATGATCAAAAGGGCACAGCTGAGAAAATGAGATGATGTCTTAACAATGAAAAAGCCAGGTCTGAGGAAACACCTGCTGTGTAAACACCTTGTGGGTCCCAAGCAGCCGTGTGAAAACCTGGGTGTGGAAGCACTTATCCACAGCCGAGTGCTGGGCCAGGCCTGGAAGGATCACGGAGCTCAGGGCTCCACCAGTCCAGTGAGCTCCAGGTCCTGTGAGAGGCACTGCTTAAAAAAATGAAAGAGGGAGCTAGAGAGATGTCTCAGTAGTTAAAAGCATGCATCAGAGGACTGGAGTTCAATTCCCTGAACCTATATCAGGTAGCTCACAACCATCTGTAACTCCAGCTCTGGGGAGGGAGAGCAGGGGCTCAGATGCCCCTGGACACTGGCACACTTACACAGATACAAGGTGCTTGCCATCAAGGCTGATGACCAGAGTTTGATTCCTGGGACTCGCTTGGCGAAAGGAGAGAATCAACCCCTGCAGATTGTCCTCTGACCACATTCCCTTCTGCGGAATGCGCTATCCTTATGAAGAAGCAAATGCAGTAAGAGTTGAAGTCTAAAAACAACACGGAACAATGACAGGGCAAATTATAACAAGTATCAAAAAAGATGTGGAGGCTTGCAGGGGTGGGGGTGAATTATGGCAATGAACTAGGAAGCTGATGAAGGACCTTTCTAGCCTGGGAAGTGGCTCAGTGGATAAAGAATTGTTGCGCAGGTGTGTATATCTGAATTTGGCCCCCAGCACCCACTGTGGCATTCGCTGGCAATCCCAGTGCTGGTGTGGTAGAGACAGGCAGGGCTAGGAGCTGGCTTCCCAGCTAGTCTGACTGAAATGGTGAGCTCCAGTTGCAGTGAGATGGAGAAACAGAGGAGGACGTTCAGCATCAATCTTTTCTTGACATGTGCTCACACATGTGCACACAACTGAACACACATGTGCGCATGCACACTTCCCTTCCAGAGACAGTCCTTATTATTTGTATGTGTGTGATCCTTTGGGGATGGAGTGGCATCTTGTGAGCCACCTTATGTGGGTGCTGGGTCCCCTGGAAGAGTAACAAGTGCTTATAAGGGCTGAACCATCTTTCCAGCCCTGAGTGAGACGGGCACTGTGAAGGGATTTCTGAGGGCTTTTCCGTTGTAAATGTCCAACAACCCCCATCTTGTGTTGGTGTGAGGTGGAGAGAAAAATCAAACCTCCTCAGAAGGGCAAGAGGGATGGGGTAGGACTGACCACATCATGACTCTGACTCATTTTCCCATTGCCTGCCAATGTCTGGTCAATGCTCACCTGGTTTCTGAGCTTGGGAAACAAGAGTCACAGAAGAGCAAAAACTGCCCCATGAAGCAGAATCACAGTGGGGCAAACACCAGCGTGCATCTTCTATCTTACATATTTTTTTGCAGGTTTATGTATTACAGAGCATTATTTCCAGAGCAAAGCAGTTTCCATCTTTATCAGATCAGCTGCGCCTGCTTGCAAGAGGGTCATCTGGTGGGCTGCTATTCCCCTACAGAGGGAAGAGGCAGGAGGGCCACTGGATCCTCGCAGTTCCAGCCGTCCTAAAAGTGCATGTCTTAGGGTTTCTCTCACTGTGATGAACACCACAACCAGAAACAAAATGGGGGAGAAAAGGGTTAATTTCATTTTACACTTCCAGGTAACACTCCATCACTGAGGAAAATTCAGGGCAGGAACTTGGAGCCAGGAATTGAAGCAGAGGCTCAGTCTGCTTTCCTGCAGCACCTGGGACCATTAGCAAGTCACCTCCAGTGTGTTTGACCTCCCCCTTCAACTGTCAATCAAGAAAAGTCAGGGCTTCTGCTGGTGAAGGACTGTACCTGTAAGAGAGAAATGGTTTCCTCCCCACATGGCATTTGGCTCATGTTTCATCACAGCAACAGAAGAGCAAAGGAGGATCCCAGGGAAGGAATGTGTGTGATGCAGGTGCGTAGTCACACGTGCGTGTAGGTGCATTGGTGTGAACGTGTGTGCGGAGGTCAGAGGCTGATAAAATGTGTGTCCCTTGACCACTCTCCATCTTCTCTAATAGAACTGAGGCGAATTCTGCTAACTGGACTCAGAACTGTAGGATTCTGCTATCAGTTCGCCCCTGGGAAGCTGAGCTGTTTTTTTTCTTTTTCTGCCTCTTTCTTTTATCACTTTTCTTTTTGACCAGAGTGGAAGGACAGGTATCAGAAGCTTGTGGTCGGTGTTGGAAGGTTAAGGAACTGGCCGAGGCTGGAGGAGTCTCCTCAGTGAGGAAGTGGTCAGGAATAGCCCCAGAGAAAATCTGGCAGGCTCAGGTAAACAGGAAGAGCTCAAAATACTAGGTACCATGGCTCTCGCTACGCTGAGGATAGGGGCTATGAAAGACTTGGGGGGGGGGGATGAAGGATGTGGAGGCTTAAACATGCTCTGGAATTAATGACTTCTGATGGTCTGTCACCTTGGCAAGTGGGCTTATTGCCTGGTTCTCTGTTCTAATCCAATGCTTTCCCCTGGACTTTGTGTGTGTGTGTGTGTGTGTGTGTGTGTGTGTGTGTGTGTGTGTGTGCCCTGCATGTATAGGTGTGTATCCCTGTACATGCACATTGAGGCCAGGGGAAGTCTCAGCAGCATCCTCTATGACTCTCCTCCTTATTGGCACAGGAACTCTCACCAAAGCTAGAGCAAGGCTGGCAGCCATAAAGCCGTCTTCCTGTTTCTGCCCACGACTGTGCCGGGGTTAGAGGCCTGTGTGGGCAGCAAGCACTCTAAGGAGCTGTCTCCATGGCCCTACCTTAGCATTTGTTGGGCAGAACCTTCCTTATTGTGATTCTCACGACAGCTGGGGAGACGGAGGCTCTTCTGTGGCATGCCTTGCCTCACCCCACGTGACTGCAATGGGTCCTGATCAGTACACTGACATTAAAGTCCTTTTCTGCTTCTGGTCTTCCCACTTGTTCCCTCTGCCTGGAATGCCTTTCCCTAGTCTCTGACTGTTTTTCAATGTTTAGACTTTGTCTCTAATGCCTTGTTCTCAGAAAAGGCCAAATAGCCTCATTCATTCACTCCCCCAGCTTTCGGGGGTCCATACATGTGCACAATGCATTTCTCTCACTTTCACCCTCCCGTTCCATTATCTCCTCCCATGACCCCAGAACCTCTGCTTCTCTGCGGTGCATGGAGTTTAATTATGGTTGCTTGCACTAGCGTTAGTGAAGGTTATTTACAGGAATGGGAGCCACTAGCAAGCAGCTATGCCACTGAAGAAGAGTGCTCTCCATCCCCCTAACAGCAGTTAACTGCCAGCAGATCCTCAGGAGGAAGTGGGGTCTGGAGAGCCCCTTCCCTATCCATGGTGGAATGCTGATGGGCCCAGTCTCCTGCAGAGAACTTAGCTACTGTTACCTCACGAGTGCAGGGTCCGCGCCATGTCCTGAAGACACTTCGCGGCACTCTTCCCTATCCTCCAGCTCTTAGGCTGATTCTCTTCTCTTTGCAGTTTCTGGGTCTTTGGAGGGGTGATGTCGGTGTCCCAGTTAGGGCTGAGCACTCAACAGTCACCATTTCTCAGTGCTGTGATCCGTTCTGAATCTTTGCATTGACCATTTCACACTGCAGAGTGAAGCTTCTCTGACCCAGACTGAGAGCAGCACTAGTTTATGGCTATAAATGGCCCTCAGAAGGCCATCTGTCTACTCAACAGGGCAGCAGAAGGAGATTCTCCTTGGGTTTGATCTCTTCATAGCAATGGGCTTTTGACCAGGTTTACAGTACTATGTGTGAATTCTTCCTATGAGGTTGGCTTCAATTTCTATTATTTATTTATTTATTTGAGACCAGGTTTCTTTGGGAAGCTCTAGCTGTCCTGGAACTTGCTCTGTAGACCAGGCTGGCCTCAGATTCAGAGATCTGCCTGCTCCTGCCTCCTGAGTGCTGGGATTAAAGCTGTATACCACAAATACCCACAAAAAAACTTTTCTTTGGTTTTATTTTTAAAAAATTGCAAGTGTATGCTGTTGTGTATGTGGGTGTGGAGGCCAGTGGATAATTCCTAGGGTCTTTTGTTTGCAGTACAATTCCATTGGATAATAATAGTAATACATTATTATTATTAAAATCATTATTATAATTATGGGAGCAGCAATCATGCCTTGGCAAATGTGGAGAGGTCAGGAGGGTGTACTGTGGGGTCAGGTCTCTCCTTTCACCTTTATGTGGGACCTGGAAATTGAACGCAGGTCACAGGCTTGTGTAGTAAGCATCTCTACCTGCTGAGCTGTGTCTCTGGTGACATGTTTATTTTTGAGACAGGGTCTCCTTGGATTGGAGGTCACCAGTTAAATTTGTCAGTGAGCTCCAGACCACAGAGTGGGAGGGTGGGCAGAACATGTTTGTGCTTGAAGCCTCTGTGGGGTGTGAAACAGGAGGGACGGGAAGGACCACTGCCCTGTTCCTAGGGTCACCAGTGTGGTCCTCATGACCCGTTGTGATCCTCTACAAGCATGGGGACTCCCCCAACACTGTGCATTCTGAGGACCCCCTTGCAGTGGTTTGCCCTGCTCCCGTCCCACCCAGGTGTCCTGGCTGTCATCTCATCACAGGCCCCAGGAGGAGAGAGGAGGCCAGGACCTCTGATGGAGGCTTAGGACCCCACACAGAGAGGAGAGGGCTCCAGCTGGCTTTCATTCAGCTGCTGGCCTTCCGGTTCTCTCTGCATAGAACTGATGTGGCAACTGTCCTACTACCTCCCAAGGTTGTGGGAGAAGCCAGGGATTGGAGACTCACAGTATAGCTCAGTGCTGTTGTCAGCTTTGGCCAGAGAAACTTCCCTTTGCAGCGGTAACTGCAGAGACTCGTAAACAGCTAAAGTGCTGACAGTAAGTGAACGCTGAGTTCTTAGGGGGGACAGTATAGTGCCCCATCTTCCCCAAGGTTCAGAGAACATCTTGGGGTAGGAAAGGATGTAAAAACAAAATGGAGGAGTAGACACTATCTTCCAGACACAATGTGGTGCCACACTCAACTTGCCATCTTTGATTACCTGCAGCATAAGACCTTCAAAAGATTCAGCTCGGCATTCAGTCACAGAGGTGGGAGGAGTCATGAAGCCCTGACCTTCCATGAAGGTTTATAGGTAACTGATGGCTGCAGCAAGAGGAAGAAGAAGGGGGGGAGGTCAGGGGAGAGAGAAGGAGGGGGAAGAAGGAGGGGGGAGAAGGAGGGGGGAGAAGGAGGGGGGAGAAGGAGGGGGGAGAAGGAGGGGGGAGGAGGAGGGAGAAGGAGGGGGGAGGAGGAGGGAGATATATTTTCTTCAGGTGTAGGATAGATCCTGTAATGGCATTTCAGTTGTATTTTAATAAATAATGCTTGCCTGAAGATCTGAGAGTCAAACAGCCCCACTGGTCAGCCTTACAGACCAGGCAATGCTAACACACACATTTAATCCCAATAGCTACACTAGTTGCCATAGAGACTAGGTGGTGCATGCTTTTAATCATGGTGGTGCAAGCCTTTAATCCCTACTCTATAGAGGGTTATAAAATGGGAGGAGACAGCTCTCAGTCTCAGTCTCATTCTAAGACTCCCAGAGGTAGGATGGCAGTGTAGGACTGAGGTCGAGGTAAGGCCAATGGCTGACTGCTTTGCTTTTCAGGTCTTTAGGATGAACCCCAATTTCTCTCTCTCAGTTTTTTTTTATTAAATGTGCTTCAAGACCCTTTCTCACCTGTTCCTTTCCTATTCTTTTCCTTCTTTCCTTCCTCTTTCTCCTCTTCCCATTCACCTCCACTTCCTCTTCCCAGAATACTTTACTAAGGACATTGCAAAGACGCAGGGAGTGCTGCCTGCATCTGAGACTCTTTTATTAAGATGAGGTGTGCCCTGTTATGGATGACTATCTACATTGCTCACTTTATTGATGTGAAGCTTACTTCTACCTAAAAATATCTCCACAGAAACATCCAGTATTTGACCTAACATCTGGGTAGCACGAGCCAGCCAGTGTGATACATGAAGCTCACTGGCACACATCCACCCTTGTCAAGTTGATTCTCAGATGTAGCTCCTTAAGACATGCTTAATCTCCAAATCAAGGATATTATGTAGCGACATGTTCACCTAACAGGACACAACCATCCTGCAACAGCTAGTGCTAATCCTCAACTTGACAGAACCTAGAATCACCGGGAGAAGGGCTTCTGTGCATGCCTGCAGGGGAGGATCTTGACTTACTTGACATCGCCATTCTCGGCAGGGCAGCTGAACAATAGAGAAAGGGAGCTAAGCAGCAGCTTGTGCACATCCTGTTCCTGATGGTAGCAGCAAAACAAATCCTTTTTTCCCTAAGTTGCTTTTGTCAGAGCGTTTTATCGTAGCTACAGCAAAAGAAACCAAGTTTCTAAGTCCACCAGAAACCGGTGAGCTCCTTTCCTAGAAAAGGATACGATGTCCTTCATGTTTCAGAGCATTAGTAATGCCAAGGGAAGTTAAAAAGACTTAAATGCGGTGATCCACAGCCAGTACAACTTTTCAAATAGATTTGATTTTTAAGTACATGCATGTGCACAGATGTGTGGGTTCCTAAGAGGCCAGAAGATGGTGTCAGACTCCCCAGAGCTGGAATTTTAGAGAGTTGTGTACACCGATGTGGATCCTCTGGAAGAACAGCGAGCACTTTTAACCAATGGACTATCTCCCCAGAACTTATTTCCTCATTAATTTTAGTGTGTCTCTGTTTGTGTGCGTGGGTGCTCATATGAACTGCACAGTACCTGTTTCCTTTTTCCTTTCCCTCTCTTCCCTCTCTTTTTCTTTCTTCATTCTCTCTCTTTCTTCTTTCCTCTCTCTCTCTCTCTCTCTCTCTCTCT